>NC_090651.1:7420469-7600876 GCF_040937935.1 Hyperolius riggenbachi
AAATCTGGATCACAATCATGGCTTATCCGGGTTTTGGGACTGCCGTGGCCGGATTTATTTGAATCTGTGATCGGGGGTATCGGAGCAACACTGACCCCCATGATACAGGTGGTCCTATACATAGTGGTGCTCAGCAGAGCTCGAATATTCGAGTAGCTCGAATATTCGAGCTCTTTTTCAGCTATTCGAGCTCGGTATTCGAGCTCCGAATAGCTGGAGCTATTCGAATGGGCTATTCGAGTACACTCGAATAGCCCATTCACTATTCGAGCTATTCGAGCAAACCGGCGCTATTCGAGCTCGGTACCGAGCTCGAATAGCGTCATAGCCCAGATTGATGTGCTTAGAGCCAATCAGAGGGCTCCCAGGCCCTCTGACGGCAGCCAATCACAGAGGGGGACCCTGGCCAGCCCCTACCCTATAAATAGCGGCCGCCATGTTCGGGTTTTCCATGCTTGCCTGAGACTTGTACAGAGAGAGATCTGCTCCTTTGTGCTTTGGCTTAGCAAGTGCTCTATTGTGTTCATTTACCTAGCGTTTTTGCTCACCTACACCTGCCATATACACCTGTATTGTTGTTATTTAGATAGACATTGTATTTTAGTTAGTAGCTTGTGTGTTACATTAGAGACAGGCAGCTGCTGCAAGCTTACAGGTTTAGGCCTCAGGGGGGCCTTGCCTCTGTGGGCAGCTGTCCTCTGTTTATTTCTCTCATCATCTATACCAGTATTTCTGCTGTCCTTTACTAATAGTATTGTAGTTATACTGTACTAGGAGTAGGACACTCACTGACTGTCACTGTTTATAGGCTACTAGCTAGCTCCTGCGTGTGTGCACTCACTCACCGTCTGTGTGTACACACACTCTATTTCCTTCTGATTACTGATAGATTATTGTTAGTTGTACTTACTTACTACTTACTCTTACTGTACCCGTAGGGACACTCACTGTCACTGTTCATATAGGCTACTAGCTCCTGCGTGTGCGCACTCACTGTCTGAGTGTACACACACAACACACACTCTATTTCCTTCTGATCGCTGATTGATTATTGTAATTAGTTAGTTCTACTTACTGTTACTACTTACTCTTACTGTACTAGGAGTCTAGGACACTCAGTCACTGTGTTCATAGGCTACTAGCTCCTGCGTGCGTGCACTCACTGTCTGAGTGTACACACACCCACACTCCATTTCCTTCTGATCGCTGATTGATTATTGTTATTAGTTAGTTCTACTTACTGTTACTACTTACTTACTCTTACTGTACTAGGAGTCTAGGACACTCAGTCACTGTGTCCATAGGCTACTAGCTCCTGCGTGCGTGCACTCACTGTCTGAGTGTACACACACCACCCACACTCCATTTCCTTCTGATAGCTGATTGATTATTGTTATTAGTTAGTTCTACTACTTACTGTTACTACTTACTGTACTAGGAGTCTAGGACACTCAGTCACTGTGTCCATAGGCTACTAGCTCCTGCGTGCGTGCACTCACTGTCTGAGTGTACACACACCACCCACACTCCATTTCCTTCTGATCGCTGATTGATTATTGTTATTAGTTAGTTCTACTACTTACTGTTACTACTTACTTACTCTTACTGTACTAGGAGTCTAGGACACCCAGTCACTGTGTCCATAGGCTACTAGCTCCTGCGTGCGTGCACTCACTGTCTGAGTGTACACACACCACCCACACTCCATTTCCTTCTGATCGCTGATTGATTATTGTTATTAGTTAGTTCTACTTACTGTTACTACTTACTCTTACTGTACTAGGAGTCTAGGACACTCAGTCACTGTGTCCATAGGCTACTAGCTCCTGCGTGCGTGCACTCACTGTCTGAGTGTACACACACCACCCACACTCCATTTCCTTCTGATCGCTGATTGATTATTGTTATTAGTTAGTTCTACTACTTACTGTTACTACTTACTGTACTAGGAGTCTAGGACACTCAGTCACTGTGTCCATAGGCTACTAGCTCCTGCGTGCGTGCACTCACTGTCTGAGTGTACACACACCACCCACACTCCATTTCCTTCTGATCGCTGATTGATTATTGTTATTAGTTAGTTCTACTACTTACTGTTACTACTTACTTACTCTTACTGTACTAGGAGTCTAGGACACCCAGTCACTGTGTCCATAGGCTACTAGCTCCTGCGTGCGTGCACTCACTGTCTGAGTGTACACACACCACCCACACTCCATTTCCTTCTGATCGCTGATTGATTATTGTTATTAGTTAGTTCTACTTACTGTTACTACTTACTCTTACTGTACTAGGAGTCTAGGACACTCAGTCACTGTGTCCATAGGCTACTAGCTCCTGCGTGCGTGCACTCACTGTCTGAGTGTACACACACCACCCACACTCCATTTCCTTCTGATCGCTGATTGATTATTGTTATTAGTTAGTTCTACTACTTACTGTTACTACTTACTGTACTAGGAGTCTAGGACACTCAGTCACTGTGTCCATAGGCTACTAGCTCCTGCGTGCGTGCACTCACTGTCTGAGTGTACACACACCACCCACACTCCATTTCCTTCTGATCGCTGATTGATTATTGTTATTAGTTAGTTCTACTACTTACTGTTACTACTTACTTACTCTTACTGTACTAGGAGTCTAGGACACCCAGTCACTGTGTCCATAGGCTACTAGCTCCTGCGTGCGTGCACTCACTGTCTGAGTGTACACACACCACCCACACTCCATTTCCTTCTGATCGCTGATTGATTATTGTTATTAGTTAGTTCTACTACTTACTGTTACTACTTACTGTACTAGGAGTCTAGGACACTCAGTCACTGTGTCCATAGGCTACTAGCTCCTGCGTGCGTGCACTCACTGTCTGAGTGTACACACACCACCCACACTCCATTTCCTTCTGATCGCTGATTGATTATTGTTATTAGTTAGTTCTACTACTTACTGTTACTACTTACTTACTCTTACTGTACTAGGAGTCTAGGACACCCAGTCACTGTGTCCATAGGCTACTAGCTCCTGCGTGCGTGCACTCACTGTCTGAGTGTACACACACCACCCACACTCCATTTCCTTCTGATCGCTGATTGATTATTGTTATTAGTTAGTTCTACTTACTGTTACTACTTACTTACTCTTACTGTACTAGGAGTCTAGGACACTCAGTCACTGTGTCCATAGGCTACTAGCTCCTGCGTGCGTGCACTCACTGTCTGAGTGTACACACACCACCCACACTCCATTTCCTTCTGATCGCTGATTGATTATTGTTATTAGTTAGTTCTACTACTTACTGTTACTACTTACTGTACTAGGAGTCTAGGACACTCAGTCACTGTGTCCATAGGCTACTAGCTCCTGCGTGCGTGCACTCACTGTCTGAGTGTACACACACTAAATTTACTTGTGATTACTACTACTGATTATTGTAACTGCTAGTTGTACTTCCTGACTGTTAATACTTACTTACTGTACTAGGGGACACTCACTCAGTCACCTCACCAACCAACCCACTCCATTAAAGTACCCCACTTTTCACCCGCCCTTTTACAAAACTTTTGTCTATACGCCCAAAACATTGAAGATGTCTGGAAGTGGCAGCCAGCGCGGTTTGGGCAAGGGGAAGGGCAGCAAGGGAATCAGGAAGAGAGGGAGCAGCATTGTGGCAAGCCGCGGCCGCGGGCGCGCCACCATGCACAGTTCCGCAGCAGCAGCAGCAGCGTCAGTGGCTAACATTCCTCCCATAGCCACTGGCCGTGGACGCCTTGGGCGCCGCCCAGGAGGAGCATCTGCAACTCACGCTGCAGAGACACAGCAGCAGCAGCGTGTAGCACCTGCTCCCATTTTCCTCCAGCCGGGTCGGAAACGTCCCATTGAGGAAAAGGATGCAGACACTGTGGTGCAACTCATGACGGAGGATGAGCAGCCCGCCATCAGCTCTGCATCCGAGGCCTCCACCCTCACCACCACCACCACCACCACCCCTGTTCGCAGCAGCCGCCCAGCAGGGTCTGGGGAGGAGGCCAGTTCACCGTCAGTCGCCGACCTCTCATTCAGCACTCTTTTGACCCCAGGCATGATGAGTCAATTGAATGCTGTTGTTGGCGATTTGGAGGAGGAGATGCTGATGGGCACTTTGGGGGAGGAGGGATTGGACAGCAAGACTGTGGCGACAGTCAAGCGTCCCATCCATGCATCAGCAGAGGAGTTTGGGGGGTCATCATCAGAGCAGGACATGTTTCAGGAGGGGCATGATGATGATGACCCGGTGACAGACAGAGACTGGGTGCCAACACATCCAGAGGATGTCGTCCTCAGCAGCTCTGAGGAGGAGGAGGAGGATGCGGTTGTGGGCCTTGCAAGGAGGCGCATCATTGCAAGCATTGGCAGCGTCCCACAGCCTGCTGGTGTCTCAGGCTCAGCAGCAGCAGCAGCAGCATCAGCCAGTACCACCACCAGCCGCACCCAAGACCCCCCCCCCCCCCCCAACCACCACAGGGAAACAGGCAGCAGCGCTTCCATGCCGTAGGGGGATGTTTTTGTCACCAATCTGGCGGTTTTTCACCATGCCCACAGTGTACAGCAAGTACGCCACTTGCAACCACTGTCAGCGGAAGTTGAGCAGAGGTGCAGACCCCTTGAAGTTCAGCACCAGCTCGCTGATCAACCACCTTTCTGCGAAACACTTCCACCAGCATGAGGAGTTCCAGAGGCTGAAGGCATCTGGTGCTGGCAGTGGCACCAATCCCATCACTGCACAGCCTTCAGCAGCAGCAGCAGCAACAGCAGCCACCCGCCCTCCTGCTCCTCCAGCAGCACCAGCAGGAGTGCGGAAACGCCCTGCTCCTCCCCCCTCTGCAACTCCTGCCGCCGACACTGAGGCCTGTTCTGGCAGCCAGTCCTCATTGGCCTCCTCTGCTCCGTCTGCTGATTCCCGTGCCAGCAAAAAGGCACGCCAGAGCCTTTTGAGCGAGTCCTTCCAGGGGGTGGTTAGGGCTCTGCCTCCCAGCAGCCGTCGCGTGCGGCAGCTGAACGGCTTGCTGGCACGGGCCATGTGCTCCCAACTCCTGCCGTACACGCTCGTGCAGGAGGGGAGCGACATGCGGGCGCTGCTTGCTTGTGCAGCCCCAGACTGGCAGCTCCCCAGCAGACACTTCTTCGCCCGCAAGGCCATTCCTGCACTGCACCGCTTTGTGATGGCCAATGTGGAGCGAGGGCTGGAGCACGCGGTTGGTGAAAGGGTCCACGTCACCATGGACTCCTGGAGCAGCCGCTTCGGGACAGGCCGCTACCTGTCCTTCACTGTCCACTGGGTCAGCTTGGTGGAAGGGGGTGAGGATGGGAGAGCAGCAGCGGGCACAGCAGCAGCAGCAACACAGTGGGTGGTGCCACCCCGCAGGGTCAGGGGAACTGCAGCGGGTTCCTCCGATCCTCTGCCATCCTCCGCCACACCTGGCCAAACCCCCCGCCTCAGCAGCAGTGTGAAGGCCCGCCACTGCCAAGCGCTGCTGCACTTGGTCAGCCTTGGCAAGACCAAGCTGACGGCAGCCCACGTGTTGGCCAAACTCCAGGAGCAGGAGCGGATTTGGCTGACCCCCAGAGGCCTCAGAGTCGGAGAGGTGGTGTCCGACAATGGGGCCAATCTGGTTGCTGCCATAGACAGGGGAAACCTGACCCACATCCCCTGTCTTGCCCACGTGCTGAACCTGGTGGTGCAGAAGTTCCTGCGCACCTACCAGGGGATGGACGAGCTGCTGGAAACGGCAAGGAACGTTGTGCGTCACTTCCGGCGCTCGGCTGCAGCCTGTGCGAGCCTGGAAGACGTGCAAAAGGAGCTGGATCTGCCACGCCATCGGCTGATCATTGACGTTCCGACTCGCTGGAACTCCACCCTGGCGATGTTGGAGCGTCTGGTTGAACAGAAGCACGCTGTCAACCACTACCTTGCCCTGGCCACTGTTTCCGCAGCTCAGAGAAGGGACAAGACCAGCAACATCCCGTCCATCGTCCCCGATGATGACTGGAGGCACATGCAGCAGGTGTGCTTAGTGCTGGCTCCCTTCCTGCAGGCCACAAACATGGTGAGCAGGGACCATGCTATGGTCTGCGAGTGGGTGCCCCTGGTTTCTCTGCTGAACAGGGCACTCGATGCTTTGCTGGCACAGGGAGCGGCAGCCTTGGACCAGCAGGAGCGGCAAGCAGCTGCACAGTCCACCTCTGAGGGGGAGGAGGAGGAGGACTTGGTGGAGGTCCCTGACCTGGCTGCTGATGAGGGGGATCAGCGCAGTGCAGCTGAGTTGGTGCGGGGGTGGAGAGAGGATGAGGCAGCAGAGGAGGAGGATGAGGAGGACAGCACTGACGTCGATGTGCCAGCAGACGTGGCCCGCCTCTTCCCAATGGCAGCGCACATGCTGACGTGCCTGCGCAGGGACCCCAGGGTGATCCAGATGAAGCAGAGGGAGGACATCTGGATCAGCATGATGTTGGACCCACGCCTCAAGGGGAAGTTGAGCCAGTTCCTGCCGCCTGCAGGAGGAGACCCAGCGCAACAAATAAGGAGCTTGCAGCAGGCCCTTGTTGAGCGCTTGGAGGAAGCCTTCCCCCAGCCTTCCACCCCCACTGTCCAGCAGCCAGCACAGAGGCAGCAGCAGGTGCCTGCATCCAGCAGCAGCAAGCGCCCCACAGACCTGCTGTCTCTCAGCCACGAGCTCTACAGGACTGTAGAGGCTCCGGCAGCAGTGACTAGAGAGGAGATGCATGCAGCAGCATCCTCCTCCGGTCACAGCCAGCGCCTGACCCGCATGGTGGCTGACTACATGGGGTCCTACAGCGGGCTTGACAGCGATGCCCCTGTTGATCCCATGGAGTATTGGGTCAAGCGCATGGAGATCTGGAGCGAGCTGGCGCAGTACGCCCTGGAAGTGCTTTCCTGCCCCCCTTCCAGCGTGCTGTCCGAGCGCTGCTTCAGTGCAGCTGGTGGCGTGGTCACCGAGAAACGCTCACGTCTGTCTCACAAGTCTGTGGACAGACTGACGTTTCTCAAGATGAACCAGGCGTGGGTGGAAGGCGAGTTCCTGGCCCCTGTTGTCGGCGAGAGGGGGACATGAACTGGCTGCCGGAACTTAGTACCATCGTTAATGTGCCTTACCACCCTTTACCACCTCCTGGCTCCTGCTCACTAAGCCAGCCTGGTTCACTTTGACTATTACGTCGCCTGCAGCCACACATTTCACACCTACAGTGGGCTGCTGCTGTGTACTGCCCTTCTGCTGTCTGTCTGTGTTTCCCACTGCCAGGGTACACAGAATTACCGTCTGCTGCCACTCTGCCACCAGCTATTACGTCACAACAATAGCTGCTCACACTGCTCCTCCATTCCTCCTGCTGCTGCTGTCTGTCTGTGTTTCCCACTGCCAGGGTACACAGAATTACCTTCTGCTGCCACTCTGCCACCAGCTATTACGTCAAAACAATAGCTATATTGGTTGTAAAACCAAAACCAAAAAAAACCAATAAAAAAAAAAAAAGGTTTAATTTTTCTGAGGTGCCCGGGTTGAAAACTGTGTTGTCCCAGTTGTGTATTGGACACAATGTGGGCTGCACGACCGCTG
The DNA here is from genome assembly GCF_040937935.1 of Hyperolius riggenbachi. Taxonomy (NCBI): domain Eukaryota; kingdom Metazoa; phylum Chordata; class Amphibia; order Anura; family Hyperoliidae; genus Hyperolius; species Hyperolius riggenbachi. Next base: position 7,428,083 of record NC_090651.1, read on the forward strand.
TCTGGGACCTCCTGTTGTGTTTATTTACAGCCCTGGTATCACCGCTAGGTACCAGGGCTATTATGTCACGCTGCCTACCTGCTGCCACACTCACACTGCTCCTCCATTCCTCCTGCTGCTGCTGTCTGTCTGTGTTTCCCACTGCCAGGGTACACAGAATTACCGTCTGCTGCCACTCTGCCACCAGCTATTACGTCACAACAATAGCTGCTCACACTGCTCCTCCATTCCTCCTGCTGCTGCTGTCTGTCTGTGTTTCCCACTGCCAGGGTACACAGAATTACCTTCTGCTGCCACTCTGCCACCAGCTATTACGTCAAAACAATAGCTATATTGGTTGTAAAACCAAAACCAAAAAAAACCAATAAAAAAAAAAAAAGGTTTAATTTTTCTGAGGTGCCCGGGTTGAAAACTGTGTTGTCCCAGTTGTGTATTGGACACAATGTGGGCTGCACGACCGCTGTCTGGGACCTCCTGTTGTGTTTATTTACAGCCCTGGTATCACCGCTAGGTACCAGGGCTATTATGTCACGCTGCCTACCTGCTGCCACACTCACACTGCTCCTCCATTCCTCCTGCTGCTGCTGTCTGTCTGTGTTTCCCACTGCCAGGGTACACAGAATTACCGTCTGCTGCCACTCTGCCACCAGCTATTACGTCACAACAATAGCTGCTCACACTGCTCCTCCATTCCTCCTGCTGCTGCTGTCTGTCTGTGTTTCCCACTGCCAGGGTACACAGAATTACCTTCTGCTGCCACTCTGCCACCAGCTATTACGTCAAAACAATAGCTATATTGGTTGTAAAACCAAAACCAAAAAAAACCAATAAAAAAAAAAAAAGGTTTAATTTTTCTGAGGTGCCCGGGTTGAAAACTGTGTTGTCCCAGTTGTGTATTGGACACAATGTGGGCTGCACGACCGCTGTCTGGGACCTCCTGTTGTGTTTATTTACAGCCCTGGTATCACCGCTAGGTACCAGGGCTATTATGTCACGCTGCCTACCTGCTGCCACACTCACACTGCTCCTCCATTCCTCCTGCTGCTGCTGTCTGTCTGTGTTTCCCACTGCCAGGGTACACAGAATTACCGTCTGCTGCCACTCTGCCACCAGCTATTACGTCACAACAATAGCTGCTCACACTGCTCCTCCATTCCTCCTGCTGCTGCTGTCTGTCTGTGTTTCCCACTGCCAGGGTACACAGAATTACCTTCTGCTGCCACTCTGCCACCAGCTATTACGTCAAAACAATAGCTATATTGGTTGTAAAACCAAAACCAAAAAAAACCAATAAAAAAAAAAAAAGGTTTAATTTTTCTGAGGTGCCCGGGTTGAAAACTGTGTTGTCCCAGTTGTGTATTGGACACAATGTGGGCTGCACGACCGCTGTCTGGGACCTCCTGTTGTGTTTATTTACAGCCCTGGTATCACCGCTAGGTACCAGGGCTATTATGTCACGCTGCCTACCTGCTGCCACACTCACACTGCTCCTCCATTCCTCCTGCTGCTGCTGTCTGTCTGTGTTTCCCACTGCCAGGGTACACAGAATTACCGTCTGCTGCCACTCTGCCACCAGCTATTACGTCACAACAATAGCTGCTCACACTGCTCCTCCATTCCTCCTGCTGCTGCTGTCTGTCTGTGTTTCCCACTGCCAGGGTACACAGAATTACCTTCTGCTGCCACTCTGCCACCAGCTATTACGTCAAAACAATAGCTATATTGGTTGTAAAACCAAAACCAAAAAAAACCAATAAAAAAAAAAAAAGGTTTAATTTTTCTGAGGTGCCCGGGTTGAAAACTGTGTTGTCCCAGTTGTGTATTGGACACAATGTGGGCTGCACGACCGCTGTCTGGGACCTCCTGTTGTGTTTATTTACAGCCCTGGTATCACCGCTAGGTACCAGGGCTATTATGTCACGGCGAGCTGCCTGCCTCATTGACTGCCTGCTGCCACACACTCATCCTCCTCCTCCTGCTGCTGAATTTACCTCCTGCTGTCTTTGTGTTTCCACTGCCAGGGAGCACATACAATGGCGCTTCCAACATGCGTGCGCCCACCAGCTATTTGTTACGCTCAAAAATAGCTGCATTTCTTTAAAAAAAAATTTGAAAAGAGAAATACGTGAAGAAGAAGAAGAAGACGATATTGAAAAAGAAGGAGAAGGAGAAGATGAAGAAGAAGATGAAGAAGAAGATGAAGAAGAAGAAGATGAAGATGAAGAAGATGAAGATGAAGAAGAAGAAGAAGATGAAGAAGAAGAAGATGAAGAAGAAGATGAAGAAGATGAAGATGAAGAAGAAGAAGAAGATGATGAAGAAGATGAAGAAGAAGAAGAAGAAGATGAAGAAGAAGAAGATGAAGAAGAAGAAGATGAAGAAGAAGATGAAGAAGATGAAGAAGAAGATGAAGAAGATGAAGATGAAGAAGAAGAAGAAGATGATGAAGAAGATGAAGAAGAAGAAGAAGAAGATGAAGAAGATGAAGAAGAAGAAGAAGAAGATGAAGAAGAAGAAGAAGAAGATGAAGAAGATGAAGAAGATGAAGAAGATGAAGAAGAAGATGAAGATGAAGAAGATGAAGATGAAGAAGATGAAGATGAAGAAGATGAAGAAGATGAAGAAGAAGAAGAAGATGAAGAAGAAGAAGAAGAAGATGAAGAAGAAGATGAAGAAGATGAAGATGAAGAAGAAGAAGAAGATGATGAAGAAGAAGAAGAAGAAGAAGAAGAAGATCTAGAAGAAGATTAAGAAAGATAAAGAAGAAGAAGAACAAGTATATACAGTAACACTACACTACTGAACCAAATTAAGGACACAACTTCTCTTTCCACATTTTTTTTTAAAGGAACATCCCCACATAATCACTTGCTGTTGTTACTTGGAAAAAAAGATGTTTCTTGCATCATTCACCCTCAAAACAAGTGTTGGAAGCTATTTTGGGCCAATTCGAATAGTCAGCTCGAATAGTGAGCTCGAATACCGACTCGAATAGTGAGCTCGAAGTCCGAGGTCGAATCGAATAGTAAAAAATATTCGACTCGAATATTCGACTGACCTCGAATAATTTACTATTCGAATTCGACCAAATTCGAATTTTTAAAAGGGGTATTTGAGCACCACTGCCTATACATTGTATTCTGCATATGACCACACACAGTGAGCAGATAAATGTAGTTGGGTGCAGCGCTCTGCATATAACAGTCTCTTAAACAGTCAATAAGATTGATGGGAACTCCGTAAGAAAAAGGGGGGTGTATAAACACACTCCCCCCTAAGTGGAAGGACTCACCAGATCAGCTGGCCAAGTGGGCCCGTCTGCGCAGTAGGGGTATTGGCCACCCCTCAGCCACCTCAGGCGTCCTCAGCTGGGCACTTGTGTTTCCAGTGCGTATCACCTCCAAAAGAGAAGCCTCACCATAGCTACGGAGCGGCGCTGTGCGTGTGACGTCACCGGACGCGGTGACTCTCTATACACGCTTCCTCCACACTTCAGCGTTTGTTGCGGGGACGGGAGCCGGAGCAGCCTTCACAGGCGAGCAGGCTTTGAGCTGTGCGCTCGCTGGAATTCCCCATGCGACACCTGATGGTGGATTTTGTTATTATTTTTTAATACTTTTAAATAAACGTGGGATTTAATCCCTTACTCTCTTACGCTATGGTGAGGCTTCTCTTTTGGAGGTGATACGCACTGGAAACACAAGTGCCCAGCTGAGGACGCCTGAGGTGGCTGAGGGGTGGCCAATACCCCTACTGCGCAGACGGGCCCACTTGGCCAGCTGATCTGGTGAGTCCTTCCACTTAGGGGGGAGTGTGTTTATACACCCCCCTTTTTCTTACGGAGTTCCCATCAATCTTATTGACTGTTTAAGAGACTGTTATATGCAGAGCGCTGCACCCAACTACATTTATCTTCTTATCAGCTTTTCACAAAAAGCAGGGAGCGCTCCACCTGTCATTACTGGTGTTTTGCTTATATCAGTGCTACGTCTTGATGCTTGCATCTTTTAACTGTTTTATTATTTTGTGAGCGCTAGTATATATATATATATTTACACACAGTGAGCAGACAGAGCTTCTCCAAACACGGTAACATTAGGTGAATACGCCTCGCGCTGCCTCTGTAAAATCACACCCAGCAAGAATGAGAATACAGCAGCAGAATATTCCTGGCCGGCTCTAATACATGCGATAAATCACGCCCGTCAGAATGCTGATAAGATATTTCCAGCTGGCGGGATCCAGCCGAAGATACACAATGCCTGTTTTCCAGGGACGTATTCGGTAATCACCTGGCAGAGCCGGCGGTTTATCATTAGACGGAGGGAGATGAGGTCCCTCCATGGACTCCAGGTTATTCTTGGCAGCTGGAATGCTTGTTTATAACAGCGATTGTTACAAAGAGACTGCAAGTTACAGCTACTGAGGACAGCCGACCTTCTTTACTGTATGCTAAAGAACACACAAGACTGCTCAAGCTGAAAGCCAACACAGGACGCAAAGAGCAGGCGTACCGTGCGATCCCAGATGCCTGGGGTAAAATGACCAAAGAGGTCTGCTGAGCGATCCCAGATGCCCTGGGGTAGGATAAAGAGCAGGCATACCAAGTGATCCCTGAGGCCTGGTGTACAATAAAGAGCAGGCATGTTGAGCGATCCCCTAAGTTCTGGGTAGAAAAAAGAGCAGGCATGGTGAGCGATCCCCGATGCTCTGGGGAAAATGAAGAGCAGGCATGCTAAGCAATTCCCGAAGCTTTGGGAAGAATGAAGAGCAGGCATGCTGAGCGATCCCTGATTCTTGGATTAGAATGAAGAGCAGGCATGCTGAGCGATCCCTGATTCTTGGATTAGAATGAAGAGCAGGCATGCTAAGCGATCCCTGATTCTTGGATTAGAATGAAGAGCAGGCATGCTAAGCGATCCCTGAAGCTTTGGGAAGAATGAAGAGCAGGCATGGTGAGCGATCCCCGATGCTCTGGGAAGAATGAAGAGAAGGCATGCTGAGCGATCCCCGATGCTCTGGGAAGAATGAAGAGCAGGCATGCTGAGCGATCCCTGATGCTCTGGGGAGAATGAAGAGCAGGCATGCTGAGCAATCCCTGATTCTTGGATTAGAATGAAGAGCAGGCATGCTGAGCGATCCCTGATGCTCTGGGGAGAATGAAGAGCAGGCATGCTGAGCGATCCCTGATGCCTGAGGTAGAATGAAGTGCAGGCATGCTGAGTGATCCCTGAATCTCTGGGTAGAATGAAGAGCAGGCATGGTGAGCGATACCTGATGCTCTGTGAAGAATGAAGAGCAGACATGCTGAGCGATCCCCGATGCTGTGGGAAGAATGAAGAGCAGGCATGCTGAGCGATCCCCGATGTTCTGGGAAGAATGAAGAGCAGGCATGCTGAGCGATCCCTGATGCTCTAGGTAGAATGAAGAGCAGGCATGCTGAGCGATCCCTGATTCTTGGATTAGAATGAAGAGCAGGCATGCTGAGCGATCCCTGATGCTTTGGGAAGAATGAAGAGCAGGCATGTTGAGCGATCCCTAATGCTCTGGGAAGAATGAAAAGCAGGCATGCTGAACGATCCCTGATTCTTGGATTAGAATGAAGAGCAGGCATGCTGAGCGATCCCTGAAGCTCTGGGAAGAATGAAGAGCAGGCATGCTGAGCGATAACTGATGCTCTGGGAAGAATGAAGAGCAGGCATGCTGAGCGATCCCTGATGCTCTGGGGAGAATGAAGAGCAGGCATGCTGAGCGATCCCTGAAGCTCTGGGTAGAATGAAGAGCAGGCATGCTGAGCGATCCCTGATGCTCTGGGAAGAATGAAGAGGAGGCATGCTGAGCGATCCCCGATGCTGTGGGAAGAATGAAGAGCAGGCATGCTGAGCGATCCCTGATGCTCTGGGAAGAATGGAGAGCAGGCATGCTGAGCGATTCCCGATGCTCTGGGAAGAATGAAGAGCAGGCATGCTGATTGATCCCCGATGCTCTGGGAAGAATGAAGAGCAGGCATGCTGAGCGATCCCTGATGCTCTGGGAAGAATGAAGAGCAGACATGCTGAGCGATCCCTGAAGCTCTGGGTAGAATGAAGAGCAGACATGCTGAGCGATACCTGATGCTCTGGGAAGAATGAAGAGCAGGCATGCTGAGCGATCCCCGATGTTCTGGGTAGAATGAAGAGCAGACATGCTGAGCGATCCCTGAAGCTCTGGGGAGAATGAAGAGCAGGCATGCTGAGCGGTCCCCGATGCCTGAGGTAGAATGAAGAGCAGGCATGCTGAGCGATCTCTGATGCCTGAGGTAGAATGAAGAGCAGGCATGCTGAGCGATCTCTGATGCTCTGGGAAGAATGAAGAGGAGGCATGCTGAGCGATCCCTGATGCCTGAGGTAGAATGAAGAGCAGGCATGGTGAGCGATACCTGATGCTCTGGGAAGAATGAAGAGCAGGCATGCTGAGCGATCCCTGAAGCTCTGGGAAGAATGAAGAGCAGGCAAGCTAAGCGATCCCAGAATCTCTGGGAAGAATGAAGAGCAGGCATGCTGAGCGATCCCTGATGCTCTGGGAAGAATGAAGAGCAGGCAAGCTAAGCGATCCCAGAATCTCTGGGTAGAATGAAGAGCAGGCATTGTGAGCGATCCCCGAAGCTCTGGGGAGAATGAAGAGCAGGCATGCTGAGCGATCCCCGATGCTCTAGGAAGAATGAAGAGCAGGCATGCTGAGTGATCCCCGAAGCTCTGAGAAGAATGAAGAGCAGGCATGCTGAGCGATCCCCGATGCTGTGGGAAGAATGAAGAGCAGGTATGTTGGGCAATCCCTGATGCTCTGGGAAGAATGAAGAGAAGGCATGCTGAGCGATCCCCGATGCTCTGGGTAGAATAAAGAGCTGGCATACTGAGCAATCCCCGATGCTCTGGGAAGAATGGAGAGCAGGCATGCTGAGCGATCCCTGATTCTTGGATTAGAATGGAGAGCAGGCATGCTGAGTGATCCCAGAAGCTCTGGGAAGAATAAAGAGCAGGCATGCTGAGCGATCCCTGATGCTCTGGGAAGAATGAAGAGCAGACATGCTGAGCGATTCCTGATGCTCTGGGAAGAATGAAGAGCAGGCATGCTGAGCAATCCCTGAAGCTCTGGGAAGAATAAAGAGCAGGCATGCTGAGCGATCCCTGATGCTCTGCGAAGGATGAAGAGCAGGCATGCTGAACGATCCCCGATGCTCTGGGAAGAATGAAGAGCAGGCATGCTGAGCGATCCCTGATGCTCTGGGAAGAATGAAGAGGAGGCATGCTGAGCGTTCCCTGATGCTCTGAGAAGAATGAAGAGCAGGCATGCTGAACGATCCCTGATGCCTGAGGTAGAATGAAGAGCAGACATGCTGAGCAATCCCTGATGCTCTGGGAAGAATGAAGAGCAGGCATGCTGAGCGATCCCCGATGCTCTGGGAAGAATGAAGAGCAGGCATGCTGAGCGATCCCTGATGCTCTGGGAAGAATGAAGAGCAGGCATGCTGAGCAATCCCTGATGCTCTGGGAAGAATGAAAAGAAGGCAAGCTGAGCGTTCCCTGAAGCTCTGGGAAGAATGAAGAGCAGGCATGCTGAGCGATCCCTGATGCTCTGGGAAGAATGAAGAGCAGGCATGCTGAGCGTTCCCTGATGCTCTGGGAAGAATGAAGAGCAGGCATGCTGAGCGATGCCTGATTCTTGGATTAGAATGAAGAGCAGGCATGCTGAGCGATCCCTGATGCTCTGGAAAGAATGAAGAGCAGGCATGCTGAGCGATCCCTGATGCTCTGGGAAGAATGAAGAGCAGGCAAGCTAAGCGATCCCAGAATCTCTGGGTAGAATGAAGAGCAGGCATTGTGAGTGATCCCCGAAGCTCTGGGGAGAATGAAGAGCAGGCATGCTGAGCGATCCCCGATGCACTAGGAAGAATGAAGAGCAGGCATGCTGAGTGATCCCCGAAGCTCTGAGAAGAATGAAGAGCAGGCATGCTGAGCGATCCCCGATGCTGTGGGAAGAATGAAGAGCAGGTATGTTGGGCGATCCCTGATGCTCTGGGAAGAATGAAGAGAAGGCATGCTGAGCGATCCCCGATGCTCTGGGTAGAATGAAGAGCTGGCATACTGAGCAATCCCCGATGCTCTGGGAAGAATGGAGAGCAGGCATGCTGAGCGATCCCTGATTCTTGGATTAGAATGGAGAGCAGGCATGCTGAGTGATCCCAGAAGCTCTGGGAAGAATAAAGAGCAGGCATGCTGAGCGATCCCTGATGCTCTGGGAAGAATGAAGAGCAGACATGCTGAGCGATCCCTGATGCTCTGGGAAGAATGAAGAGCAGGCATGCTGAGCAATTCCTGAAGCTCTGGGAAGAATAAAGAGCAGGCATGCTGAGCGATCCCTGATGCTCTGCGAAGGATGAAGAGCAGGCATGCTGAACGATCCCCGATGCTCTGGGAAGAATGAAGAGCAGGCATGCTGAGCGATCCCTGATGCTCTGGGAAGAATGAAGAGGAGGCATGCTGAGCGTTCCCTGATGCTCTGGGAAGAATGAAGAGCAGGCATGCTGAGCGATCCCCGATGCTCTGGGAAGAATGAAGAGCAGGCATGCTGAGCGATCCCTGATGCTCTGGGAAGAATGAAGAGCAGGCATGCTGAGCAATCCCTGATGCTCTGGGAAGAATGAAGAGAAGGCAAGCTGAGCGTTCCCTGAAGCTCTGGGAAGAATGAAGAGCAGGCATGCTGAGCGATCCCTGATGCTCTGGGAAGAATGAAGAGCAGGCATGCTGAGCGTTCCCTGATGCTCTGGGAAGAATGAAGAGCAGGCATGCTGAGCGATGCCTGATTCTTGGATTAGAATGAAGAGCAGGCATGCTGAGCGATCCCTGATGCTCTGGAAAGAATGAAGAGCAGGCATGCTGAGCGATCCCCGATGCTCTGGGAAGAATGAAGAGCAGGCATGCTGAGCGTTCCCTGAAGCTCTGGGAAGAATGAAGAGCAGGCATGCTGAGCGATCCCTGATGCTCTGGGAAGAATGAAGAGCAGGCATGCTGAGCGATCCCTGATGCTCTGGGAAGAATGAAGAGCAGGCATGCTGAGCGATCCCTGATGCTCTGGGAAGAATGAAGAGGAGGCATGCTGAGCGTTCCCTGATGCCTGAGGTAGAATGAAGAGCAGGCATGCTGAGCGATCCCTGATGCTCTGGGTAGAATGAAGAGCAGGCATGCTGAGCGATCCCTTGATGCTCTGGGTAGAATGAAGAGCAGGCATGCTGAGCGATCCCTTGATGCTCTGGGAAGAATGAAGAGCAGGCATGCTGAGCGATCCCTGATGCTCTGGGGAGAATGAAGAGCAGGCATGCTGAGCGATCCCCGATGCTCTGGGTAGAATGAAGAGCAGGCATGCTGAGCGATCCCCGATGTTCTGGGAAGAATGAAGAGGAGGCATGCTGAGCGATCCCTGGTGCCTGAGGTAGAATGAAGAGCAGGCATGCTGAGCGATCCCTGAAGCTCTGGGAAGAATAAAGAGCAGGCAAGCTAAGCGATCCCAGAATCTCTGGGAAGAATGAAGAGCAGGCATGCTGAGCGATCCCTGATGCTCTGGGAAGAATGAAGAGCAGGCAAGCTAAGCGATCCCAGAATCTCTGGGTAGAATGAAGAGCAGGCATGGTGAGCGATCCCCGAAGCTCTGGGGAGAATGAAGAGCAGGCATGCTGAGCGATCCCCGATGCTCTAGGAAGAATGAAGAGCAGGCATGCTGAGTGATCCCCGAAGCTCTGAGAAGAATGAAAAGCAGGCATGCTGAGCGATCCCCGATGCTGTGGGAAGAATGAAGAGCAGGTATGTTGGGCGATCCCTGATGCTCTGGGAAGAATGAAGAGAAGGCATGCTGAGCAATCCCCGATGCTGTGGGAAGAATGAAGAGCAGGTATGTTGGGCGATCCCCAATGCTCTGGGAAGAATGAAGAGCAGGCATGCTGAGTGATCCCTGATGCTCTGGGAAGAATGAAGAGCAGGCATGCTGAACGATCCCTGATGCCTGAGGTAGAATGAAGAGCAGACATGCTGAGCAATCCCTGATGCTCTGGGAAGAATGAAGAGCAGGCATGCTGAGTGATCCCAGAAGCTCTGGGAAGAATGAAGAGCAGGCATGCTGAGTGATCCCAGAAGCTCTGGGAAGAATAAAGAGCAGGCATGCTGAGCGATCCCTGATGCTCTGGGAAGAATGAAGAGCAGGCATGCTGAGCAATCCCTGAAGCTCTGGGAAGAATAAAGAGCAGGCATGCTGAGCGATCCCTGATGCTCTGCGAAGAATGAAGAGCAGGCATGCTGAACGATCCCCGATGCTCTGGGAAGAATGAAGAGCAGGCATGCTGAGCGATCCCTGATGCTCTGGGAAGAATGAAGAGCAGGCATGCTGAGCAATCCCTGAAGCTCTGGGAAGAATAAAGAGCATGCATGCTGAGCGATCCCTGATGCTCTGCGAAGAATGAAGAGCAGGCATGCTGAACGATCCCCGATGCTCTGGGAAGAATGAAGAGCAGGCATGCTGAGCGATCCCCGATGCTCTGGGAAGAATGAAGAGCAGGCATGGTGAGCGATACCTGATGCTCTGGGAAGAATGAAGAGCAGGCATGCTGAGCGTTCCCTGAAGCTCTGGGAAGAATGAAGAGCAGGCATGCTGAGCGATCCCTGATGCTCTGGGAAGAATGAAGAGCAGGCATGCTGAGCGTTCCCTGATGCTCTGGGAAGAATGAAGAGCAGGCATGCTGAGCGATGCCTGATTCTTGGATTAGAATGAAGAGCAGGCATGCTGAGCGATCCCTGATGCTCTGGAAAGAATGAAGAGCATGCATGCTGAGCGATCCCCGATGCTCTGGGAAGAATGAAGAGCAGGCATGCTGAGCGATCCCTGATGCTCTGGGAAGAATGAAGAGAAGGCATGCTGAGCGTTCCCTGAAGCTCTGGGAAGAATGAAGAGCAGGCATGCTGAGCGATCCCTGATGCTCTGGGAAGAATGAAGAGGAGGCATGCTGAGCGATCCCTGATGCTCTGGGTAGAATGTAGAGCTGGCATGCTGAGTGATCCCTGATGCCTGAGGTAGAATGAAGAGCAGGCATGCTGAGCGATCCCTTGATGCTCTGGGAAGAATGAAGAGCAGGCATGCTGAGCGATCCCTTGATGCTCTGGGAAGAATGAAGAGCAGGCATGCTGAGCAATCCCTGAAGCTCTGGGAAGAATGAAGAGCAGGCATGCTGAGTGATCCCAGAAGCTCTGGGGAGAATGAAGAGCAGGCATGCTGAGCGATCCCTGATGCCTGGGAAGAATGAAGAGCAGGCATGCTGAGCAATCCCCGATGCTGTGGCAAGAATGAAGAGCAGGCATGCTGAGCGATCCCTGAAGCTCTGGGTAGAATGAAGAGCAGGCATGCTGAGCAATCCCTGAAGCTCTGGGAAGAATGAAGAGCAGGCATGCTGAACGATCCCTGATGCCTGAGGTAGAATGAAGAGCAGGCATGCTGAGCGATCCCCGATGTTCTGGGTAGAATAAAGAGCAGGCATGTTGGGCGATCCCTGATGCTCTGGGAAGAATGAAGAGCAGGCATACTGAGCGATCCCAGAAGCTCTGGGAAGAATGAAGAGCAGGCATGTTGAGCGATCCCAGAAGCTCTGGGAAGAATGAAGAGCAGGCATACTGAGCGATCCCAGAAGCTCTGGGAAGAATGAAGAGCAGGCATGTTGGGCGATCCCTGATGCTCTGGGAAGAATGAAGAGCAGGCATGCTGAGCGATCCCTGATGCTCTGGGAAGAATGAAGAGCAGGCATGCTGAGCGATCCCTGAAGCTCTGGGAAGAATGAAGAGCAGGCATGCTGAACAATCCCTGATGCCTGAGGTAGAATGAAGGAGGCATGCTGAGCGATCCCTGAAGCTCTGGGAAGAATGAAGAGCAGGCATGCTGAGCGTTCCCTGAAGCTCTGGGAAGAATGAAGAGCAGGCATGCTGAGCGATCCCTGATGCTCTGGGAAGAATGAAGAGCAGGCATGCTGAGCGATCCCTGATGCTCTGGGAAGAATGAAGAGCAGGCATGCTGAGCAATCCCTGAAGCTCTGGGAAGAATGAAGAGCAGGCATGCTGAGCGATCCCTGATGCTCTGGGAAGAATAAAGAGCAGACATGCTGAGCGATCCCTGAAGCTCTGGGAAGAATGAAGAGCAGGTATGCTGAGCGATCCCCGATGCTCTGGGAAGAATGAAGAGCAGGCATGCTGAGCGATCCCCGATGCTCTGGGAAGAATGAAGAGCAGGCATGCTGAGCAATCCCTGAAGCTCTGGGAAGAATGAAGAGCAGGCATGCTGAGCAATCCCTGAAGCTCTGGGAAGAATGAAGAGCAGGCATGCTGAGCGATCCCTGATGCTCTGGGAAGAATAAAGAGCAGACATGCTGAGCGATCCCTGAAGCTCTGGGAAGAATGAAGAGCAGGTATGCTGAGCGATCCCCGATGCTCTGGGAAGAATGAAGAGCAGGCATGCTGAGCGATCCCTGATGCTCTGGGAAGAATGAAGAGCAGGCATGCTGAATGATCCCTGATGCTCTGGGAAGAATGAAGATCAGGCATTCTGAGCGATCCCCGAAGCTCTGGGAAGAATGAAGAGCAGGTATGCTGTGTGTTACCAGATGCCTGGGGTAGAATGAAGAGCAGGCATGCTGAGCGATCCCTGATGCTCTGGGAAGAATGAAGAGCAGGCATGCTGAGCAATCCCTGATGCTCTGGGAAGAATGAAGAGCAGGTATGCTGAGCGATCCCCGATGCTCTGGGAAGAATGAAGAGAAGGCATGCTGAGCGATCCCCGATGCTCTGGGAAGAATGAAGAGCAGGCATGCTGAGCGATGCCTGATTCTTGGATTAGAATGAAGAGCAGGCATGCTGAGCAATCCCTGATGCTCTGGGAAGAATGAAGAGCAGGCATGCTGAGCGATGCCTGATTCTTGGATTAGAATGAAGAGCAGGCATGCTGAGCGATCCCTGATGCTCTGGAAAGAATGAAGAGCAGGCATGCTGAGCGATCCCCGATGCTCTGGGAAGAATGAAGAGCAGGCATGCTGAACGATCCCTGATGCTCTGGGAAGAATGAAGAGAAGGCAAGCTGAGCGTTCCCTGAAGCTCTGGGAAGAATGAAGAGCAGGCATGCTGAGCGTTCCCTGAAGCTCTGGGAAGAATGAAGACCAGGCATACTGAGCGATCCCTGATGCTTTGGGAAAAATGATGAAGAGGAGACATACTGAGCGATCCCAGAAGCTCTGGGAAGAATGAAGAGCAGGCATACTGAGCGATCCCAGAAGCTCTGGGAAGAATGAAGAGCAGGCATGTTGGGCGATCCCTGATGCTCTGGGAAGAATGAAGAGGAGGCATGCTGAGCGTTCCCTGATGCTCTGGGTAGAATGAAGAGCAGGCATGCTGAGCGATCCCTGAAGCTCTGGGAAGAATGAAGAGCAGGCATGCTGAGTGATCCCAGAAGCTCTGGGGAGAATGAAGAGCAGGCATGCTGAGCGATCCCCGATGCTCTGGGTAGAATGAAGAGCAGGCATGCTGAGCGATCACTGATGCCTGGGAAGAATGAAGAGCAGGCATGCTGAGCAATCCCCGATGCTGTGGGAAGAATGAAGAGCAGGCATGCTGAGCGATCCCTGAAGCTCTGGGTAGAATGAAGAGCAGGCATGCTGAGCGATCCCCGATGCTCTGCGAAGAATGAAGAGCAGGCATGTTGGGCGATCCCTGAAGCTCTGGGTAGAATGAAGTGCAGGCATGCTGAGCAATCCCCGATGCTGTGGGAAGAATGAAGAGCAGGCATGCTGAGCGATCCCTGATGCTCTGGGAAGAATGAAGAGCAGGTATGCTGAGCAATCCCTGAAGCTCTGGGAAGAATGAAGAGCAGGCATGCTGAGCAATCCCTGAAGCTCTGGGAAGAATGGAGAGCAGGCATGCTGAGCGATCCCTGATTCTTGGATTAGAATGAAGAGCAGGCATGCTGAACGATCCCTGATGCCTGAGGTAGAATGAAGAGCAGGCATGCTGAGCGATCCCTGAAGCTCTGGGAAGAATGAAGAGCAGGCATGCTGAGTGATTCCTGAATCTCTGGGTAGAATGAAGAGCAGGCATGCTGAGCGATCCCTGAAGCTCTGGGAAGAATGAAGAGCAGGTATGCTGAGCGATCCCCGATGCTCTGGGAAGCATGAAAAGCAGGCATGCTGAGCGATCCCAGATTCCCAGATGCTTGGGGTAGAATGAAGAGCAGACATGCTGAGCGATCCCTGATGCTCTGGGAAGAATGGAGAGCAGGCATGCTGAGTGATCCCAGATGCCTGAGGTAGAATGAAGAGCAGGCATGTTGAGTGATCCCTGATGCCTGAGGTAGAATGAAGAGCAGGTATGTTGGGCGATCCCTGAAGCTCTGGGAAGAATGAAGAGCAGGCATGCTGAGCGATGCCTGAAGCTCTGGGAAGAATGAAGAGCAGGCATGCTGAGCCATCCCTGAAGCTCTGGAAAGAATGAAGAGCAGGCATGCTGAGCGATCCCTGAAGCTCTGGGAAGAATGGAGAGCAGGCATGTTGGGCGATCCCTGATGCTCTGGGAAGAAAGAAGAGCAGGCATGCTGAGCGATCCCTGATGCTCTGGGGAGAATGAAGAGCAGGCATGCTGAGCGATCCCTGATGCTCTGGGGAGAATGAAGAGCAGGCATGCTGAGCGATCCCTGATGCTCTGGGAAGAATAAAGAGCAGGCATGCTGAACGATCCCCGATGCTCTGGGTAGAATGAAGAGCAGGCATGCTGAGCGATCCCCGATGTTCTGGGTAGAATGAAGAGCTGGCATGCTGAGCGATCCCTGATGCTCTAGGTAGAATGAAGAGCAGGCATGCTGAGCGATCCCTGATGCTCTGGGAAGAATGAAGAGCAGGCATGCTGAATGATCCCTGATGCTCTGGGAAGAATGAAGATCAGGCATTCTGAGCGATCCCCGAAGCTCTGGGAAGAATGAAGAGCAGGTATGCTGTGTGTTACCAGATGCCTGGGGTAGAATGAAGAGCAGGCATGCTGAGCGATCCCCGATGCTCTGGGAAGAATGAAGAGCAGGCATGCTGAGCGATCCCTGATGCTCTGGGAAGAATGAAGAGCAGGCATGCTGAGCGATCCTCGAAGCTCTGGGAAGAATGAAGAGCAGGCATGCTGAGCAATCCCTGATGCTCTGGGAAGAATGAAGAGCAGGCATGGTGAGCGATCCCCGATGTTCTGGGTAGAATGAAGAGGAGGCATGCTGAGTGATCCCTGATGCTCTGGGAAGAATGAAGAGCAGGCATGCTGAGTGATCCCTGATTCTTGGATTAGAATGAAAAGCAGGCATGCTGAGCGATCCTCGAAGCTCTGGGAAGAATGAAGAGCAGGCTTGCTGAGCAATCCCTAATGCTCTGGGAAGAATGAAGATCAGGCATGCTGAGCAATCCCTGATGCTCTGGGAAGAATGAAGAGCAGGCATACTGAGCGATCCCAGAAGCTCTGGGAAGAATGAAGAGCAGGCATGGTGAGCGATCCCTGATGCTCTGGGAAGAATGAAGAGCAGGCATGTTGGGCGATCCCTGATGCTCTGGGAAGAATGAAGAGCAGGCATGCTGAGCGATCCCTGATGCTGTGGGAAGAATGGAGAGCAGGCATGGTGAGCGATCCCTGATGCTCTGGGAAGAATGAAGAGCAGGCATGCTGAGCGATTCCAGAAGCTCTGGGAAGAATGAAGAGCAGGCATGTTGAGCGATCCCAGAAGCTCTGGGAAGAATGAAGAGCAGGCATACTGAGCGATCCCAGAAGCTCTGGGAAGAATGAAGAGCAGGCATGTTAGGCGATCCCTGATGCTCTGGGAAGAATGAAGAGCAGGCATGCTGAGCGATCCCTGATGCTCTGGGAAGAATGAAGAGCAGGCATGGTGAGCGATCCCTGATGCTCTGGGAAGAATGAAGAGCAGGCATGCTGAGCGATCCCAGAAGCTCTGGGAAGAATGAAGAGCAGGCATGGTGAGCGATCCCTGATGCTCTGGGAAGAATGAAGAGCAGGCATGTTGGGCGATCCCTGATGCTCTGGGAAGAATGAAGAGCAGGCATGCTGAGCGATCCCTGATGCTGTGGGAAGAACGGAGAGCAGGCATACTGAGCGATCCCAGAAGCTCTGGGAAGAATGAAGAGCAGGCATACTGAGCGATCCCAGAAGCTCTGGGAAGAATGAAGAGCAGGCATGCTGAGCGATCCCAGAAGCTCTGGGAAGAATGAAGAGCAGGCTTGCTGAGCAATCCCTAATGCTCTGGGAAGAATGAAGATCAGGCATGCTGAGCAATCCCTGATGCTCTGGGAAGAATGAAGAGCAGGCATACTGAGCGATCCCAGAAGCTCTGGGAAGAATGAAGAGCAGGCATGGTGAGCGATCCCTGATGCTCTGGGAAGAATGAAGAGCAGGCATGTTGGGCGATCCCTGATGCTCTGGGAAGAATGAAGAGCAGGCATGCTGAGCGTTCCCTGAAGCTCTGGGAAGAATGAAGAGCAGGCATGCTGAGCGATCCCTGATGCTCTGGGAAGAATGAAGAGAAGGCATGCTGAGCGTTCCCTGAAGCTCTGGGAAGAATGAAGAGCAGGCATGCTGAGCGATCCCTGATGCTCTGGGAAGAATGAAGAGGAGGCATGCTGAGCGATCCCTGATGCTCTGGGTAGAATGTAGAGCTGGCATGCTGAGTGATCCCTGATGCCTGAGGTAGAATGAAGAGCAGGCATGCTGAGCGATCCCTTGATGCTCTGGGAAGAATGAAGAGCAGGCATGCTGAGCGATCCCTTGATGCTCTGGGAAGAATGAAGAGCAGGCATGCTGAGCAATCCCTGAAGCTCTGGGAAGAATGAAGAGCAGGCATGCTGAGTGATCCCAGAAGCTCTGGGGAGAATGAAGAGCAGGCATGCTGAGCGATCCCTGATGCCTGGGAAGAATGAAGAGCAGGCATGCTGAGCAATCCCCGATGCTGTGGCAAGAATGAAGAGCAGGCATGCTGAGCGATCCCTGAAGCTCTGGGTAGAATGAAGAGCAGGCATGCTGAGCAATCCCTGAAGCTCTGGGAAGAATGAAGAGCAGGCATGCTGAACGATCCCTGATGCCTGAGGTAGAATGAAGAGCAGGCATGCTGAGCGATCCCCGATGTTCTGGGTAGAATAAAGAGCAGGCATGTTGGGCGATCCCTGATGCTCTGGGAAGAATGAAGAGCAGGCATACTGAGCGATCCCAGAAGCTCTGGGAAGAATGAAGAGCAGGCATGTTGAGCGATCCCAGAAGCTCTGGGAAGAATGAAGAGCAGGCATACTGAGCGATCCCAGAAGCTCTGGGAAGAATGAAGAGCAGGCATGTTGGGCGATCCCTGATGCTCTGGGAAGAATGAAGAGCAGGCATGCTGAGCGATCCCTGATGCTCTGGGAAGAATGAAGAGCAGGCATGCTGAGCGATCCCTGAAGCTCTGGGAAGAATGAAGAGCAGGCATGCTGAACAATCCCTGATGCCTGAGGTAGAATGAAGGAGGCATGCTGAGCGATCCCTGAAGCTCTGGGAAGAATGAAGAGCAGGCATGCTGAGCGTTCCCTGAAGCTCTGGGAAGAATGAAGAGCAGGCATGCTGAGCGATCCCTGATGCCTGAGGTAGAATGAAGAGCAGGCATGCTGAGCGTTCCCTGATGCTCTGGGAAGAATGAAGAGCAGACATGCTGAGCGTTCCCTGAAGCTCTGGGAAGAATGAAGAGCAGGCATGCTGAGCGATCCCTGATGCTCTGGGAAGAATGAAGAGCAGGCATGCTGAGCGATCCCTGATGCTCTGGGAAGAATGAAGAGCAGGCATGCTGAGCAATCCCTGAAGCTCTGGGAAGAATGAAGAGCAGGCATGCTGAGCGATCCCTGATGCTCTGGGAAGAATAAAGAGCAGACATGCTGAGCGATCCCTGAAGCTCTGGGAAGAATGAAGAGCAGGTATGCTGAGCGATCCCCGATGCTCTGGGAAGAATGAAGAGCAGGCATGCTGAGCGATCCCCGATGCTCTGGGAAGAATGAAGAGCAGGCATGCTGAGCAATCCCTGAAGCTCTGGGAAGAATGAAGAGCAGGCATGCTGAGCAATCCCTGAAGCTCTGGGAAGAATGAAGAGCAGGCATGCTGAGCGATCCCTGATGCTCTGGGAAGAATAAAGAGCAGACATGCTGAGCGATCCCTGAAGCTCTGGGAAGAATGAAGAGCAGGTATGCTGAGCGATCCCCGATGCTCTGGGAAGAATGAAGAGCAGGCATGCTGAGCGATCCCTGATGCTCTGGGAAGAATGAAGAGCAGGCATGCTGAATGATCCCTGATGCTCTGGGAAGAATGAAGATCAGGCATTCTGAGCGATCCCCGAAGCTCTGGGAAGAATGAAGAGCAGGTATGCTGTGTGTTACCAGATGCCTGGGGTAGAATGAAGAGCAGGCATGCTGAGCGATCCCTGATGCTCTGGGAAGAATGAAGAGCAGGCATGCTGAGCAATCCCTGATGCTCTGGGAAGAATGAAGAGCAGGTATGCTGAGCGATCCCCGATGCTCTGGGAAGAATGAAGAGAAGGCATGCTGAGCGATCCCCGATGCTCTGGGAAGAATGAAAAGCAGGCATGCTGAGCGATGCCTGATTCTTGGATTAGAATGAAGAGCAGGCATGCTGAGCAATCCCTGATGCTCTGGGAAGAATGAAGAGCAGGCATGCTGAGCGATGCCTGATTCTTGGATTAGAATGAAGAGCAGGCATGCTGAGCGATCCCTGATGCTCTGGAAAGAATGAAGAGCAGGCATGCTGAGCGATCCCCGATGCTCTGGGAAGAATGAAGAGCAGGCATGCTGAACGATCCCTGATGCTCTGGGAAGAATGAAGAGAAGGCAAGCTGAGCGTTCCCTGAAGCTCTGGGAAGAATGAAGAGCAGGCATGCTGAGCGTTCCCTGAAGCTCTGGGAAGAATGAAGACCAGGCATACTGAGCGATCCCTGATGCTTTGGGAAAAATGATGAAGAGGAGACATACTGAGCGATCCCAGAAGCTCTGGGAAGAATGAAGAGCAGGCATACTGAGCGATCCCAGAAGCTCTGGGAAGAATGAAGAGCAGGCATGTTGGGCGATCCCTGATGCTCTGGGAAGAATGAAGAGGAGGCATGCTGAGCGTTCCCTGATGCTCTGGGTAGAATGAAGAGCAGGCATGCTGAGCGATCCCTGAAGCTCTGGGAAGAATGAAGAGCAGGCATGCTGAGTGATCCCAGAAGCTCTGGGGAGAATGAAGAGCAGGCATGCTGAGCGATCCCCGATGCTCTGGGTAGAATGAAGAGCAGGCATGCTGAGCGATCACTGATGCCTGGGAAGAATGAAGAGCAGGCATGCTGAGCAATCCCCGATGCTGTGGGAAGAATGAAGAGCAGGCATGCTGAGCGATCCCTGAAGCTCTGGGTAGAATGAAGAGCAGGCATGCTGAGCGATCCCCGATGCTCTGCGAAGAATGAAGAGCAGGCATGTTGGGCGATCCCTGAAGCTCTGGGTAGAATGAAGTGCAGGCATGCTGAGCAATCCCCGATGCTGTGGGAAGAATGAAGAGCAGGCATGCTGAGCGATCCCTGATGCTCTGGGAAGAATGAAGAGCAGGTATGCTGAGCAATCCCTGAAGCTCTGGGAAGAATGAAGAGCAGGCATGCTGAGCAATCCCTGAAGCTCTGGGAAGAATGGAGAGCAGGCATGCTGAGCGATCCCTGATTCTTGGATTAGAATGAAGAGCAGGCATGCTGAACGATCCCTGATGCCTGAGGTAGAATGAAGAGCAGGCATGCTGAGCGATCCCTGAAGCTCTGGGAAGAATGAAGAGCAGGCATGCTGAGTGATTCCTGAATCTCTGGGTAGAATGAAGAGCAGGCATGCTGAGCGATCCCTGAAGCTCTGGGAAGAATGAAGAGCAGGTATGCTGAGCGATCCCCGATGCTCTGGGAAGCATGAAAAGCAGGCATGCTGAGCGATCCCAGATTCCCAGATGCTTGGGGTAGAATGAAGAGCAGACATGCTGAGCGATCCCTGATGCTCTGGGAAGAATGGAGTGCAGGCATGCTGAGTGATCCCAGATGCCTGAGGTAGAATGAAGAGCAGGCATGTTGAGTGATCCCTGATGCCTGAGGTAGAATGAAGAGCAGGTATGTTGGGCGATCCCTGAAGCTCTGGGAAGAATGAAGAGCAGGCATGCTGAGCGATGCCTGAAGCTCTGGGAAGAATGAAGAGCAGGCATGCTGAGCCATCCCTGAAGCTCTGGAAAGAATGAAGAGCAGGCATGCTGAGCGATCCCTGAAGCTCTGGGAAGAATGGAGAGCAGGCATGTTGGGCGATCCCTGATGCTCTGGGAAGAAAGAAGAGCAGGCATGCTGAGCGATCCCTGATGCTCTGGGGAGAATGAAGAGCAGGCATGCTGAGCGATCCCTGATGCTCTGGGGAGAATGAAGAGCAGGCATGCTGAGCGATCCCTGATGCTCTGGGAAGAATGCAGAGCAGGCATGCTGAACGATCCCCGATGCTCTGGGTAGAATGAAGAGCAGGCATGCTGAGCGATCCCCGATGTTCTGGGTAGAATGAAGAGCTGGCATGCTGAGCGATCCCTGATGCTCTAGGTAGAATGAAGAGCAGGCATGCTGAGCGATCCCTGATGCTCTGGGAAGAATGAAGAGCAGGCATGCTGAATGATCCCTGATGCTCTGGGAAGAATGAAGATCAGGCATTCTGAGCGATCCCCGAAGCTCTGGGAAGAATGAAGAGCAGGTATGCTGTGTGTTACCAGATGCCTGGGGTAGAATGAAGAGCAGGCATGCTGAGCGATCCCCGATGCTCTGGGAAGAATGAAGAGCAGGCATGCTGAGCGATCCCTGATGCTCTGGGAAGAATGAAGAGCAGGCATGCTGAGCGATCCTCGAAGCTCTGGGAAGAATGAAGAGCAGGCATGCTGAGCAATCCCTGATGCTCTGGGAAGAATGAAGAGCAGGCATGGTGAGCGATCCCCGATGTTCTGGGTAGAATGAAGAGGAGGCATGCTGAGTGATCCCTGATGCTCTGGGAAGAATGAAGAGCAGGCATGCTGAGTGATCCCTGATTCTTGGATTAGAATGAAAAGCAGGCATGCTGAGCGATCCTCGAAGCTCTGGGAAGAATGAAGAGCAGGCTTGCTGAGCAATCCCTAATGCTCTGGGAAGAATGAAGATCAGGCATGCTGAGCAATCCCTGATGCTCTGGGAAGAATGAAGAGCAGGCATACTGAGCGATCCCAGAAGCTCTGGGAAGAATGAAGAGCAGGCATGGTGAGCGATCCCTGATGCTCTGGGAAGAATGAAGAGCAGGCATGTTGGGCGATCCCTGATGCTCTGGGAAGAATGAAGAGCAGGCATGCTGAGCGATCCCTGATGCTGTGGGAAGAATGGAGAGCAGGCATGGTGAGCGATCCCTGATGCTCTGGGAAGAATGAAGAGCAGGCATGCTGAGCGATTCCAGAAGCTCTGGGAAGAATGAAGAGCAGGCATGTTGAGCGATCCCAGAAGCTCTGGGAAGAATGAAGAGCAGGCATACTGAGCGATCCCAGAAGCTCTGGGAAGAATGAAGAGCAGGCATGTTAGGCGATCCCTGATGCTCTGGGAAGAATGAAGAGCAGGCATGCTGAGCGATCCCTGATGCTCTGGGAAGAATGAAGAGCAGGCATGGTGAGCGATCCCTGATGCTCTGGGAAGAATGAAGAGCAGGCATGCTGAGCGATCCCAGAAGCTCTGGGAAGAATGAAGAGCAGGCATGGTGAGCGATCCCTGATGCTCTGGGAAGAATGAAGAGCAGGCATGTTGGGCGATCCCTGATGCTCTGGGAAGAATGAAGAGCAGGCATGCTGAGCGATCCCTGATGCTGTGGGAAGAATGGAGAGCAGGCATACTGAGCGATCCCAGAAGCTCTGGGAAGAATGAAGAGCAGGCATACTGAGCGATCCCAGAAGCTCTGGGAAGAATGAAGAGCAGGCATGCTGAGCGATCCCAGAAGCTCTGGGAAGAATGAAGAGCAGGCTTGCTGAGCAATCCCTAATGCTCTGGGAAGAATGAAGATCAGGCATGCTGAGCAATCCCTGATGCTCTGGGAAGAATGAAGAGCAGGCATACTGAGCGATCCCAGAAGCTCTGGGAAGAATGAAGAGCAGGCATGGTGAGCGATCCCTGATGCTCTGGGAAGAATGAAGAGCAGGCATGTTGGGCGATCCCTGATGCTCTGGGAAGAATGAAGAGCAGGCATGCTGAGCGATCCCTGATGCTGTGGGAAGAATGGAGAGCAGGCATGGTGAGCGATCCCTGATGCTCTGGGAAGAATGAAGAGCAGGCATGCTGAGCGATCCCAGAAGCTCTGGGAAGAATGAAGAGCAGGCATGTTGAGCGATCCCAGAAGCTCTGGGAAGAATGAAGAGCAGGCATACTGAGCGATCCCAGAAGCTCTGGGAAGAATGAAGAGCAGGCATGTTAGGCGATCCCTGATGCTCTGGGAAGAATGAAGAGCAGGCATGCTGAGCGATCCCTGATGCTCTGGGAAGAATGAAGAGCAGGCATGGTGAGCGATCCCTGATGCTCTGGGAAGAATGAAGAGCAGGCATGCTGAGCGATCCCAGAAGCTCTGGGAAGAATGAAGAGCAGGCATGGTGAGCGATCCCTGATGCTCTGGGAAGAATGAAGAGCAGGCATGTTGGGCGATCCCTGATGCTCTGGGAAGAATGAAGAGCAGGCATACTGAGCGATCCCAGAAGCTCTGGGAAGAATGAAGAGCAGGCATGTTGAGCGATCCCAGAAGCTCTGGGAAGAATGAAGAGCAGGCATACTGAGCGATCCCAGAAGCTCTGGGAAGAATGAAGAGCAGGCATGTTGGGCGATCCCTGATGCTCTGGGAAGAATGAAGAGCAGGCATGTTGGGCGATCCCTGATGCTCTGGGAAGAATGAAGAGCAGGCATGCTGAGTGATCCCTGATGCTCTGGGAAGAATGAAGAGCAGGCATGCTGAGCGATCCCCGATGCTCTGGGAAGAATGAAGAGCAGGCATGCTGAGCGATCCCCGATGCTCTGGGAAGAATGAAGAGCAGGTATGACTCTGTATACAGCTGCAAACTATAGGATGCCACATGTAGCATTATGAAAAGCACAGAAAGGTGATTTCCAGTACAGCAGCAATGGAGAGACTATGCTGCAGGAGGGTCCCGGGTGGGCTCTCTTGTCCGGGGTCGGATACAGCTTCTGCGTCTTTTATTACTTCTCTACTTTGGGTATCATTGAGGAAGGCTAGTTTGGCTATTTGGTTTGAACCGGAGACTTATTATTAGTAATGACATCTGCCAATTCTATTGAATACATCCGTCAGCACAATCTAACACTGCAGGTCACATGGCCACTTGAGTTGATGCCAATATGCATGAATGAGGGTGTCGGAGTCGCAGACGCTGGTGACAATGCAGAGGAACGCTGACTTCTGAGATTCCAGCACCAGGAAACCCATCCGAGGGTCATGAAATGAACGTTCAGATTCCGGTAACCCCGCCAGCTATTCCCAGCTTCCTCCACGGGTATCCCTCTGCCAGAAATACAATAAAAACCACATTTATACGACCCTCGGGAGCACGAGCACAATGCAGGGGGAGGGGATTGCCAGGGATGGAAATGAATTCCAGCCTGTTAAACTCTTGCCTTATTGATTAAACTCTTCCTTATTGATTATTTTTTATGTTTTCTGCCAATAACTCACAGACAAATCACTGAAATATTTGGCTTGTAGATAAATTTGAGTGAAGTGACGTCCGCAGATCGGTCAGGACAAGATAAAAAGTCCGTGTTACCTCCAGAAGACCTCCGGGGAGGACGGTTGGGGGTTGGGGGAGTTTTGGACAGTATTTGGCAAAAGTGGGAGAGCCTTTGTTGGGCCTTCATGTCTCTTTTGGGGATAGATTCCCTGATGGGAATTGAGTGAATCAGTGACACACAAGCAACATTAGAAACCTGTTGAAGTTTATCACTTCTTTCTGTCATTACTAAAATGCTTTGGAATTACAGTTTGGATCGCAGCTGGAGAAACTCGTTAACTCGACGTTATGTTGTCACTAGGGAAGGGTGTGGAATCTCTGTAAAGGGGGAGCAGGCAGCCGTACAAACCTGGCCAGAGCTCTGATCCATCCCCACAAAATCATTTTTTGGGCAGTTAGTCAAAATGGGGTATCACATACTACCCTGGCAGTTACCGAGGTAATGCGGGTCGCGCTAACTGCGCAATGCACACTCCCTAAAGATGGCCACTAACAGTAATGAGCACATATTTTGCATAGATGTAATTTTGCATCGAAATTCGCAATTACGATTTAAAATCGTAATGCGAAATTACAGGAGAAATCTTAATTTCATCTGTATTTGTACTCGTAAGTAATTTTTGCGTTATTTTCATGTAATTTTGTGCCGACTTTAGTGGTTAAAGGACTACACGCTACAGGAAACAGTCTGTTACGTGGATCGGGGGGTTGGCCTTAGAGCTGCGCAGCCGCACTCGCGGCTATGCGGACTGCGCAGCCGCGGCCAGCTCCGGCGGCCATCTTTGTGAAGGCTGGAGAGCCCGACCCGGGCCGTGCGGTTGGGGGACTTTCGGGGGGGATATTGAGCGGTGCGGACCTGGCGGAACGGCACGGAGGGCGCGGACGGCGTCCTCCATGCCTTACAAACTGACACAGGTATCTAACTTTTTTTTATTTATTTTTTTTAGAAAATAGGCCTCGTAAGTTTAAAAACTATTTTTCCTTTACATTTTTAAAATCGATTTTCTCAAAAACTACAGGGTCTTCAACATACTTAGGAATTTTGGTGACAATAGAATGTATGAAGGCTTTCCTATTCACCGCTAAAGTCGGCAAGAAATTATGCAAAAATTACATGAAATTACGAATGGTTACACAAAAACCAACTGAATTCACAAATCGTAATTACAGATGTGTGTAATTTTGAGTAATTGAAATTAGCTAATTACGATCGTCACTGATGAGGCAATCTTTTTTTCCAATCTTGTTTAATGTATCTTATGTTTCCATGTAATGTGAGGAACTGCCTAAAATATCCAAAGTAAATTCACTCAGTATAACGTTCAACTACATAGCATTTGGTAAAACTGGACAAAAAGTTTGGATCATTCAGGGGCACCTTAAAGGAAACCCGAGGTGAGAGTGATATGGAGACTGCCATATTTATTTCCTTGTAAACAATGCCGCTTGCCTGGCAGCCCTGCTGATTTTTTGGCATAAGTAGTGTCTGAGTCAAAGCCCTGGAACAAGCATATGAGCAATCCAGTAAAACCTGAGTCATCTGAGTCAGAGAACCTGTTCTGCTGCATGCTTGTTCAGGGTCTATGGCTAAAAGTATTAGAGGCAGAGCCAGGCAACTGGTATTGTTTAAAAGGAAATCAATATGGCAGCTTCCATATCCATCTCACTTTGGGTTCCCTTTAATGAGAACCAGAAAAAAGTAAGTGATTGGGGGGGGGGGGGGGGTGAAAGTAAGAGGTAGATTGGAAACCTTCCTGTAGTTTATTTTACCTCAGGTGTGATTCGCAGGAACCCTGCACGCTCTTCAGACGCAGATTATCAACAATGGGAAATAGATATTCAGAAATAAATTGCAATAATGTCTATAACTTGGTGGAAATGTTATTCCCGTATCCTGGAGTCCTTCCTGAGAAAGCCCGTGATTCTGGAATCTGGATCTATACAATAAATGTGAGTCTGTGAAAGCTCCACTTGGCTGCGTTCTCCTCTGTGGCATTCAGCCTGCGCCCCCGCGACTGATCCGGGTATTTTACCATTATCCACCTGTGACGGGAGATAGAGAAAATCGCAGGTTACGTAATACGCGTCTCATCAGACACCATTCTCTGCCTCATACATAAGGATGATATCCGAGGCCCTTCCTGATGCTGAGTTTTGTAAATGACATCCACAGCATGATATTCTCCCTGAGAGGCGGTGAAGCGTGAATTGGAACAGCGCCGATCTGCCGCTATACAGAATGATCAGGTACTATAGAAGTGCGGCTCGCGGCCGGGGGAATATACACTATCTGCGCTCATCACATGGCATTTATTCTTCAAGGTCACCCAGCCCTAAACCCTCCAATTATTTAAATATCCACTCATCAAACAGTGGGGTAAATCCTTTCTTTCTGGTGTTAAAGGTTTCCAGGACACATTTTACAGTTTAAGTCTCCATATTGAAATGGTTGAGAGCATGTAAAGTATTTAAAGCAAACCTGTGACGTTTGAAAATGAAAAAGTTACAACAGAATGACAACAGTTATGAATAAAATGCACCAGCAGCTTTCAAAGTAAAAAAAATGAACTTTGGGAACTTATCATTTCTAAATGAATTATAATACTTGTGCACAAAAGCAAATATGATAACTGTATGGGTTATAAAAAGTAGGAAAACACATTATTGTTGAATATTTTGTCAGAGTTTTAAACCGCTTTAAGGTGAAAAATAAATAAGCAAATAAGTAAATCATTTCTCTGTTATAGAAAAATAAGTAAGCTTTGTCAATCAACCCCATTGACTCTTGGCGTTGTCAATCAAAGCCTTTGAAACTTATGCTGGTAATTATACTCCATAACAGAAGAATCAGAATCAGAATCATTTTTTATTATTTCGCCAAGCATGAGGGGTCATGCCCGGAATTGTTTTTGGCACAGTACAAATAGCTCAGGAAGAGTACATAGAAAGAGACAGAAAACACAACAGGTGTCAGTTAACAATACATTGTGGAACACATTACAGTCCCAGTGTGTCACTGGGATGTCTAATAGTTAGTCTTGTGGGCTGGTCGGCCGGTCAGCCATAGCGCCGCCGGCCACTCCGCTCGTTGGGGCTTGCTTTGGTGGTAGAATGTGGAGGAAGTTTAGGAGGCTGACTGCCGAGGGGAAGAACGAGTTCCTGTGTCTCATGGTTTTAGTGGGGATGGCTCGTAGCCTCCGTCCCAAGGGCAGAATGCTGAAGTCGCGGTGGCCTGGGTGTGAGGGGTCGTTTGCAATCCTCAGTGCCCTGGTTTTTAGTCTTTTGTTGTGCAGTAGGGCAAGTGAGGGAAGGGGGCACCCAATGATCCTCTCTGCTGACCTGATGACCCTCTGTAGTTTGTCTCTATCATTGACGGTGGCGCCAGTATACCACACCAAGATGGAAGAGCAGAGGATCGACTCAATGGTGGCGGAGTAAAAGCTGGTTAAAATTTCTTGAGTCATGCCGAACTTCCTCAGCTGGCGGAGGAAGAAGAGTCTCTGTTGGGCTTTGCGTTGGGTGGCAGTGATGTTCGGCTTCCAGCTCAGGCTACTAGAGACGGTAGTACCCAGAAGCCGGGCGCAGGGTACTCTGGTTACCTCATTGCCGCCAATGTAGATTGGAGGTGGGGGGGGGGAGAGACAACGATCAAAAAGAAGTGGCAAACTTTGTGAAAACCGGTATTTGTGCCATTCTCAAAACTTTTGGCCAGGACTGCACATTGATGACGATACTATTTTTTTTAAATGTATTTATTGAAAGTACATTTTAAGGCTGAAAGGGCAGATTGAATGAATGCTGGTGCTGGACAATGGGCGGCACTGGCCATCATGTAACCTCGTATATTACAGCACTACTGAGCAGTACGGCAATCACAGACAATCACGGCATGTATCAGCTGCAATGGATAAGGCCTGATAACGGCCTTTGTCACACAGGTAGCCACTGATTGCAAGCAATTCTGCCATCGATCTTGGAATATGTTTGGTCAGGCAATTACGAATCACAGGTAGCCTGCGCCATACATTCAGGCTTAGCCTGCCCACAAGAAATCACTTGTTTAGAATGAGGTTTAACCCCCTGCTGACCAGCGCCTCAAACCAAATCACTGCAGCAAAACCGCGGTCGGTGAAGCGTTTAATGACTTATGAAGGAGTGATTAAAATCTAACAGGTTGGCCTCAGCCTTAAGCCTCTGTGTAAGCTGGAGGTCACATCTCTCTTGTGTCACCTGCTGTGTAAGTGATAGGACAGCTCTGAGGGGTGAAGCAGGCGGAGGGAAAGCAGAGCAGACTGATAAGCAGACCGCGGGGATCACTAACTGCTCACACAGGAAGCAGGATAGACAAGAGTCTCAGACAATTCTCCTTCACAACAGCCAAGGGTCACCGATAATCCTGGTCTGACTGCGAGGCCGGCAGTGCCGGTACAGCTACGGCTATAATCACTGCCGAACGCCACAGACCAGTCACCTACATGTACCGCAAGATGCCCGAGAGGCTCATCCACTAAGCCAAACAGTGACTACCTCGGCTGCTGAGGTTGTGACCGCCGCGAGGGAAGAGGCCGATATGTGCAGAAAACTGAGGACTTCCAGGACACGTACATGTCAGTTTGCCTCCCGGTTACTTTGGCGCCTGGTGAGCCGAATTTGACAGGCCGGGCGGTGTTAATCACTATTCCCCTTCCGAGTCGTAGCTGCTTGGAGAGAGAAGTAATCCGGGAATCGCTGGAACCCCGAATTACGGCTACGCAGACCACACACTATAGCATTCTGGCTATAGCGGAACACGCCGTGCACCAAGAAGCCCTGCCTCGTTCCACCACACCCTGTACATCAGCTCCGTTGTGCGTATTTTTTTTACTGCCTCATTTGAAGGCCACCTACATCATTTGGGTAAAGAAATTACCCGCAGGAGCGCTGGGTCCAATGCCTGAGAAACTTTTATCGCACGCATGCTCAGTGTGTAAAACAAAAGTTACAAGAAAATGTAAAAAAAATAACATTGCTTCACCCCTAGCGCTATAATTTTGAGGGCGGAACCTATGAGCAGGCCTGTCCCTATGTATTAGGCCTGTCCCTAAGGGCCCTGTCACACTTACTGAGGTCTGTCGCGGAGCACAAAAAAGCGGCAACCTGTTACTGAAGCAGTGATAGCCCTATGGTGTTATCACATTAAGCGCAATGCGGCGCAGTGCGGCCGGTCCTGCCGTGAAGAAGCAAGAGTGTCTGTGCCTTTTATACATAAGTAAGTACTTCCATTGGACCTCACTGTATGGTTCTGCTGTCACCGCCGCAGTGTGACCTTTTGGGACCGATTGGAGGGAAGGGACGCAGGCGGGGAGCGGCGAAATAGAGGAGGTGGGGGGAGCAGTGATAATGACAGTACAGACATAAACAGCCGGCTATCGACACGCTGTTGTCACTAGCACAGTGTCCCTTTAATGTCTTGCTATGCATTGCGTTTTGATGCAGTTTTGTTTTTCTCCATATCAGGGCATTGTGAAAAAGCTTTAGTTTTCCAGTGTGTAGTGTGAAACAGGGAAACATGGACACTAGACTGCACATCAGTTGTCCATTCAATTACAACTAACAGCAACTGACATAGCGTAAAAGGGCCTTTAGGCACGACAAAGAACCAAGCGAAAGCTTTTTGATGCAAAACTGTTGCATTTTTCTAGCACTTTTATTGATAAAGCTTGAATTCCAGATGCATAAGTTGCCCTCATCTCATCACGCGAGGCTGAAGAAGACAAGACACAGAACTCCAGAAAGTTCCGCCTGAAACACAAAGAGACAACCTGCTCATACATATGTACCAGGCTGCTCTGCTCTCTTCTGTAATCACTGAGCAATCATTTAATCAATGGGCGGCAGAATGATGAGTTCCTGCCATCGTATTATACCGCTCAGGAACAGAGACGTAATGCGAGTCAATGGCGAAGGCTCCGCTCCTCACGCAGGCAATTTCACGAGCGCGCTTTCTCTCAGCTATATATGGCTCTTCTAGGACCATTCTAGGCAAGTTGCGACAGTTACATTCACATGGATCAATAAAGCAAACGTCAGCGTTTCGCATTAGTATTATTTCTTTCCGTCAATAAGAGGAAAGTAGAAACCGGACTGGTTCTGAGCTAGTTAGAAGAAACCTTGGTACAGAAACAGAAAATATATGGGAACAGGGCTGGTTCTAGACTTTGTGCCTCCTGAGGCAAACTTGTGAGGATGTGACCCCCCCCCCCCCTTCTTCCCATTTGGAATGAATTGCACAGCACCCAAAAATTTTACCATCATTATAGGTAGGTAGGTAGGTAGCCAGGTATAGGTGTCTCCTGTATAGGGTAGCCGGGTATAGTTGCACCCAGTAGAGGTAGTATAGCTGTCCCAGTATTGGTAGCTAGTATAGTTGCCCTCAGTATAGGTAGTACAGTTACTCCCAGTATAGGTGGTCTAGTTGCCCCAGTATAGGTTAGCCAGAAAGCAGAGCAGTGGGCACACAGTGGTGGGGCAGGGGGCCAGACCTCCCCTCCCTCACATGGGCACCCACCTTCCATGCCCTCCCCATCCAGATATTAGAGCAGCAGGACAGTTTCTTGGCTAAATTGCACCTGGGGTGAGGGTGTAAAAATTGCGCACCCTTCCCCCCCACCCCTTGGACTCGTGAACCCTCACTCTTTAGGGACGGTCACACAGCCACAGGTCACAAGTAGAGCTGCCTACTTACTAGTGACTAGCTGCTCATCCAGGAGGAAGCAGGGACCAGGAAAACACGCAGGCGAAGAGAGCCCGGAAAGCCGACTCCTCCATGGGCACCGCGCACTGACAGCCTGCAGTACCGCTACAGGACATCAGGTGTCATCACGCGGTGGTGACAGCCTGCAGTACCGCTACAGGACATCAGGTGTCATCACGCGGTGGTGACAGCCTGCAGTACCGCTACAGGACATCAGGTGTCATCACGCGGTGGTGACAGCCTGCAGTACCGCTACAGGACATCAGGTGTCATCACGTGGTGGTGACAGCCTGCAGTACCGCTACAGGACACCAGGTGTCATCACGCGGTGGTGACAGCCTGCAGTACCGCTACAGGACATCAGGGGTCATCACGCGGTGGTGACAGCCTGCAGTACCGCTACAGGACATCAGGTGTCATCACGCGGTGGTGACAGCCTGCAGTACCGCTACAGGACATCAGGTGTCATCACGCGGTGGTGACAGCCTGCAGTACCGCTACAGGACACCAGGTGTCATCACGCGGTGGTGACAGCCTGCAGTACCGCTACAGGGCATCAGGTGTCATCATGCGGTGGTGACAGCCTGCAATACCGTTACAGGACATCAGGTGTCATCACGCTGTGGTGACAGCCGGCAGTACCGCTACAGGACATCAGGTGTCATCACACGGTGGTGACAGCCTGCAGTACCGCTACAGGACATCAAGGGTCATCACGCAGTGGTGACTGCCTGCAGTACCACTACAGGACATCAGGTGTCATCACACGGTGGTGACAGCCTGCAGTACCGCTACAGGACATCAAGGGTCATCACGCGGTGGTGAAAAATTACAGTACCGCTACAGCACATCAGGTGTCATCACGCAGAGGTGACAATCCTGCAGTACCGCTACAGGACAGCAGGTGTCATCATGCGGTGGTGACAGCCTGCAGTACCGCTACAGGACATCAGGTGTCATCACGCAGTGGTGACAGCCTGCAGTACCGCTACAGGACACCAGGTGTCATCACACTGTGGTGACAGCAGCCTGCAGTACCGCTACAGGACATCAGGTGTCATCACGCAGAGGTGACAATCCTGCAGTACCACTACAGGACATCAGGTGTCATCATGCGGTGGTGACAGCCTGCAGTACCGCTACAGGACATCAGATGTCATCACGCAGGGCTGACAGCCTGCAGTACCGCTACAGGACATCAGGTGTCATCATGCGGCGGTGACAGCCTGCAGTACCGCTACAGGACATCAGATGTCATCACGCAGGGGTGACAGCCTGCAGTACCGATACAGGACATCCGGTGTCATCACGTGGTGGTGACAGCCTGCAGTACCACTACAGGACATCAGGTGTCATCACGCGGTGGTGACAGCCTGCAGTACCACTACAGGACATCAGGTGTCATCACGCGGGGGTGACAGCCTGCAGTACCGCTACAGGACATAAGGTGTCATCACGCGGTGGTGACAGCCTGCAGTACCGCTACAGGACATCAGGTGTCATCACGCAGAGGTGACAATCCTGCAGTACTGCTACAGGACATCAGGGGTCATCACGCGGTGGTGACAGCCTGCAGTACTGCTACAGGACATCAGGTGTCATCACGCGGTGGCGACAGCCTGCAGTACCGCTACAGGACATCAGGTGTCATCACACGGTGGTGACAGCCTGCAGTACCGCTACAGGACATCAGGTGTCATCACGCAGAGGTGACAGCCTGCAGTACTGCTACAGGACATCAGGTGTCATCACGCAGAGGTGACAATCCTGCAGTACCGCTAGAGGGCATCAGGTGTCATTACGCGGTGGTGACAGCCTGCAGTACCGCTACAGGACATCAGGTGTCATCACGCGGTGGTGACAGCCTGCAGTACCGCTACAGGACATCAGGTGTCATCACGTGGTGGTGACAGCCTGCAGTACCGCTACAGGACACCAGGTGTCATCACGCGGGTGTGACAGCCTGCAGTACCGCTACAGGACATCAGGTGTCATCATGCGGCGGTGATGTGATGATGACTTGATGTCCGACGCAGGCAGTCAGGTAACACAGCTGAGAGATCAAATTACAGCGGTGATTAGTGAGAGAGAATTAAGGCTCGTTCAAACTAGGAATCACAAAACGCTATCGATTACCGCTAGAGTTTTGCAGGAATGATTTTCCCACGATAAACGCAGAAAAATCACTGGACAAATGAGTGTTTTGAGAGCGATCTCGATTAGCAGTTCAATACATGCTAATCACAATCGCTCCAGAATCGCCGGCAAACCGCTTCAAGTAACGCGTTTGCGATTAGCGATAATCGCAAGACGCCCGCGATCATGGCAGTGAGAACACTGCCATAGTCTACAATAGAACTAGCGGTTTGCGGTTAGCGGGAATCGCGCGATTCCCGCTTAGGTGTGAACGGGGCCTAAGACAGGCTAAATTTTCTAAATACATACAGGGTGCATTTCTCTAAGTTTCCCTGCTGTTCAGGGCAAGAGTTCAGGTCCACTTTAAAGTGTGTATCCGGAATAATTGATTGCATTCTTCTCTGGCCCTGCACTGCCTCTTTAAAGTGAACCAGAGACGAAGCACCCTTGTGTATTTTACCATAGAAATCAGTGGGAACATTAGAGAAAACACCTACCCTGCTCTCTGTTCCATCCTCACTGCTAAAAGTGTCTGTTATCTAGCTGAGATAAGAATCCCGGACTGAGCATTGAGTCTGGCTTTGCTATAATGACTCAGCTATAATGATTCCTGAGCAAAGCCAGCAGGGGGCAGGCTTGGACTTGAAGACAGCAAAGAACACAGTCTCAGCTATAATTATTCTGTAGCAAAGCCAGACCGACTGCTTAGTCGGGATTCTTATCTTAGAGGTGATAACAGGCAAATTAAACAGAGAACAATGTAACAAAGAGCAGATTAGGTGTTTACTGTCATGTTCCCACTGATTTATAAGGTAAAATACATGAGGTTGCTTCATCTCTGGTTCTCTTTAAGCTGACAGCTTTACATACGAATTTAAATGCTAAATTGCATCCTGGAGACATAACTCTGCATTTAACGCGCACACTAAATACTTCAGAGTCCTCACGCCATTCAAGCATCATAAATACCGCATATAATACCCGATTATCGCCGTACTCCTTCCCGCCACTGGGACCCCGTCCCCACCCCCTGAACTGCAGGGAGCGCTTGGAAGATTGATTGTACGAGAGGAAACGGTGGTGTCAACATATCGAGAACACCCCTGGAACCTCCCCACGCACAATCTCCATCTGTCACAATTACACGCGTGTAGCGGAGGCTCTGGCTGCAGATATGTGACAAATGCCTGGAGGAGGAGGAGGGGAGAGTGCTGATCTCTGCATAATACAAGTTATCACCCTGCAGGGAATGCATCCAAGCCAGCAGAAATCCCCCATTACAGGCAGCCAATCACTGTGAGAGATCGCAGCTCGGCACATACGCCGGATCTCCAGCCGCGACCTTTTCACCCCAGAATAACCGAAAACTCTCCAGTGCAGGAGAAATGCAAATGTATCCTGAAAAGAGTAATCATTCTACATTTTATTTATTATGTTACTTTTATCACTGTCATTACCAATTCTGTATTTTGTCACTAATTATGTATCTTGTATATTGGTGTACACCATTGTCTGTATTATTATGTACCCCATGTTTGTTTCTTATTTGTACAGCACCACGGAAATTGTTGGCGTTTTATAAATCAATGATAACAGTAATAATAATACTGTATTCATATAAGAGGAAACAGTACATCTTTTGGATTAACGGATAGGATAGAGTGAGCATAGTTAACTAGTTTAGGCATTCGTTCATGTTAACAAGACCCTGTAGTGACATATAGCAGAATGCAGTAAAGAGGCCCTGTAGTGACATATAGCAGAATGCAGTAAAGAGGCCCTGTAGTGACATATAGCAGAATGCAGTAAAGAAGCCCTTTAGTGACATATAGCAGAATGCAGTAAAGAGGCCCTGTAGTGACCTATAGCAGAATGCAGTAAAGAGGCCCTGTAGTGACATATAGCAGAATGCAGTAAAGAGGCCCTGTAGTGACATATATCAGAATGCAGTAAAGAGGCCCTGTAGTGACATATATCAGAATGCAGTAAAGAGGCCCTGTAGTGACATATAACAGAATGCAGTAAAGAGGCCCTGTAGTGACCTATAGCAGAATGCAGTAAAGAGGCCCTGTAGTGACATATAGCAGAATGCAGTACAGAGGCCCTGTAGTGACATATAGCAGAATGCAGTAAAGAGGCCCTGTAGTGACATATAGCAGAATGCAGTAAAGAGGCCCTGTAGTGACATATAGCAGAATGCAGTAAAGAGGCCCTGTAGTGACCTATAGCAGAATGCAGTAAAGAGGCCCTGTAGTGACATATAGCAGAATGCAGTAAAGAGGCCCTGTAGTGACATATAGCAGAATGCAGTAAAGAGGCCCTGTAGTGACATATAGCAGAATGCAGTAAAGAGGCCCTGTAGTGACCTATAGCAGAATGCAGTAAAGAGGCCCTGTAGTGACATATAGCAGAATGCAGTAAAGATGCCCTGTAGTGACATATAGCAGAATGCAGTAAAGAGGCTCTGTAGTGACATATAGCAGAATGCAGTAAAGAGGCCCTGTAGTGACATATAACAGAATGCAGTAAAGAGGCCCTGTAGTGGCATATAGCAGAATGCAGTAAAGAGGCCCTGTAGTGACATATAGCAGAATGCAGTAAAGAGGCCCTGTAGTGACATATAGCAGAATGCAGTAAAGAGGCCCTGTAGTGACATATAGCAGAATGCAGTAAAGAGGCCCTGTAGTGACATATAGCAGAATGCAGTAAAGAGGCCCTGTAGTGACATATAGCAGAATGCAGTAAAGAGGCCCTGTAGCGACATATAGCAGAATGCAGTAAGGAGGCCCTGTAGTGACATATAGCAGAATGCAGTAAAGAGGCCCTGTAGTGGCATATAGCAGAATGCAGTAAAGAGGCCCTGTAGTGGCATATAGTAGAATGCAGTAAAGAGGCCCTGTAGTGACATATAGCAGAATGCAGTAAAGAGGCCCTGTAGTGACATATAGCAGAATGCAGTAAAGAGGCCCTGTAGTGACATATAGCAGAATGCAGTAAAGAGGCCCTGTAGTGACATATAGCAGAATGCAGTAAAGAGGCCCTGTAGTGACATATAGCAGAATGCAGTAAAGAGGCCCTGTAGTGACATATAACAGAATGCAGTAAAGAGGCCCCGTAGTGACATATAGCAGAATGCAGTAAAGAGGCCCTGTAGTGACAGATAGCAGAATGCAGTAAAGAGGCCCCGTAGTGACATATAGCAGAATGCAGTAAAGAGGCCCTGTAGTGACATATAGTAGAATGCAGTAAAGAGGCCCTGCAGTGACATATAGCAGAATGCAGTAAAGAGGCCCTGTAGTGACATATAGCAGAATGCAGTAAAGAGGCCCTGTAGTGACATATAGTAGAATGCAGTAAATTATTCAGGATACCCACTTTTATGGTCATTTTCCTGGTTTCAGCATTTTTTTTATTCTTATTATCGATTTATAAAGCACCAAAATATTCCGTGGCACTGTACAGAGTGATGCAGTGACCAGTATGAGAGAGTGTGAGAGTGATAACACCAAATGTAACACACCTCCTGCTCCCCAGTCACACCTGAGACCTGTAACACTAATCAGTCACATGACCCTGGGAGGGAAAATATCTGATTGGGCAGAATTTCTCTATAAGCTTCTCAGAGAGATCTCTGCCATGAGGAGCCATGCTGAGCTTCCAGTGACCAGTATGAGAGAGTGTGAGAGTGATAACACCAAATGTAACACACCTCCTGCTCCCCAGTCACACCTGAGACCTTGTAACACTAACCAGTCACATGACCCCAGGGAAGGAAAGTGTCTGATTGGGCAGAATTCTTCTATAAGCTCCTCAGAGAGTTCTCTGCCATGAGGAGCCATGCTGAGCTTCCAGTGACCACTGAGAGCGATAACACCAAATGTAACACACCTTCTGCTCCCCAGTGTCTGGGCAGAATTGTGACATTCTTCACTTAGGGGTGTACTCACTTTTGTTGCCATTAATACAGGGCCGGATTTCTGGAAAGGCCACAAAGGTCAAGGCCTAGGGCAATAAAATTCAGCAGGGCGCCAGACTTGGAGAGATAAGAGGTCACATGTCAAAGTAAATCACTTCTGCTGTGCTCTATTCTGCCTGAATTCCAGAGATCCCTGCATCTCTCTCACTGCAGAGTGTGTGTGAGTTGACAGCATCTGTTGTCATCTGAGGATCTTGTCCTTAGTATAATGAGTGGGGCTATACAAGCTGCTGTGAGAAGAAAAATTAATGGGCTCAAGTAGTAGAACTTTTGAGTTCAGATTAGTTTCTTTATGCAGCACGCATTCATGGACAGGAATTATCAGCTCTCCTCTCCCCCTGACTGATGTTTATTACTTGGTCAGAGCTGTTAAAGACCTGAGAGTCGAGACCTGTTGAATTTATGGTTTGTTTTTATTTCTTAAGGAATGACAGCAACATTCTCTCTGTGCTACAGTTTAACTCTTTCCTGACAGGTTTTAGAAGCAGCAAAGCATTGTTCTGTGTTAGCCATCAGTGAAAGCAGGATGTTTTGAAACAGAATGACAACTGTATTACATTTATTTATATTTACAAAACAATGTATGCATCTCCTGCTGACTGTATATATAGCTGTGTGTCCTAACATCTTGTATACAGTAACAAAGTATGAAGATGGCTCATTAGCCAAAGGCTCACTGTTTTTCTTTTGGTTAGCCAATAAATATTATCATTCTATTACAAAACTTAAAAACTTCCTGCTGACTGATTAAGATCTGTCTTAACTTGCCCCAAGTGCTAAATTGTCAATTTGTAAATTACACCTCAGCTTATGCTAGATACACATTATGCAATTTTCTGACAGATTTACTGCCAGATCGACTATTTCCAACATGTCCGATCTGCTATCCTGTCCAGCAAAACAGACAGGAGCCCATGTAACCCAGTGATCACTAGTCAGAGTTGGACAGAATGGGGGGGCTGGTTGGTGACAGCCGGCCTAGGGCGCTGGAAAGTACAAATCCGGCCCTGCATTAATAGCTGTGTGTTATTTTGATGGGACAGCACATTTACAGTTATACAAGCTGTATACTGACTGCTTTACATTGTGTCACAGTGTCACATCTGCAGTGCTGTCCCATGAGAAGATATCATACAATATTACACTGATATACAAGCTGTACACTGACTGCTTTACATTGTATCACAGTGTCACTTCTGCAGTGCTGTCCTATGAGGAGATATCATACAATATTTACACTGTTATATAAGCTGTACACTGACTGATTTACATTGTATCACAGCGTCACATCTGCAGTGCTGTCCCAGGAGAAGATATCATACAGTATTTACACTGTTATACAAGCTGTACACTGACTGCATTACATTGTATCACAGTGTCACATCTGCAGTGTTGTCCCATGAGAAGATATCATGCAATATTACACTGTTATACAAGCTGTACACTGACTGCATTACATTGTATCACAGTGTCACATCTGCAGTGCTGTCCCATGAGAAGATAGCATACAATATTTACACTGTTATACAAGCTGTACACTGACTGCTTTACATTGTATCACAGCGTCACATCTGCAGTGTTGTCCCATGAGGAGATATCATACAATATTTACACTGTTATACAAGCTGTACACTGACTGCTTTACATTGTATCAGTGTCACATCTGCAGTGCTGTCCCATGAGAAGATATCATACAATATTACACTGTTATACAAGCTGTACACTGACTGCATTACATTGTATCACAGTGTCACATCTGCAGTGCTGTCCCATGAGAAGATATCATACAATATTACACTGTTATACAAGCTGCACACTGACTGCTTTACATTGTATCACAGTGTCACATCTGCAGTGCTGTCCCATGAGAAGATATCATACAATATTACACTGTTATACAAGCTGTACACTGACTGCTTTACATTGTATCACAGCGTCACATCTGCAGTGTTGTCCCATGAGAAGATATCATACAATATTACACTGTTATACAAGCTGTACACTGACTGCATTACATTGTATCACAGCGTCACATCTGCAGTGCTGTCCCATGAGAAGATATCATACAATATTACACTGTTATACAAGCTGTACACTGACTGCTTTACATTGTATCACAGTGTCACATCTGCAGTGTTGTCCCATGAGAAGATATCATACAATATTACACTGTTATACAAGCTGTACACTGACTGCTTTACATTGTATCACAGTGTCACATCTGCAGTGCTGTCCCATGAGAAGATATCATACAATATTACACTGTTATACAAGCTGTACACTGACTGCTTTACATTGTATCACAGCGTCACATCTGCAGTGCTGTCCCATGAGAAGATATCATACAATATTACACTGTTATACAAGCTGTACACTGACTGCTTTACATTGTATCACAGCGTCACCAGGGCCGGATGTGTACTTTCCAGCGCCCTAGGCCGGCTGTCACCAACCAGCCCCCCCCATTCTGTCCAACTCTGACTAGTGATCACTTGGTTACATGGGCTCCTGTCTGTTTTGCTGCTCTGCCCCCCCCCCCCCCCCCTGTTCAAAGAAGCAGTGCATGCTCTGTCCACTCCATGTAATTTTGCACTCCAGCCTGGATGCACAGCAGCCGATGGTGTTCAGGGCTTGCATAATTCAGAAATGATGCTCATATATGAGCAGCACTTGTCAAGTACACATACCCATAACACTCCCAGCCTCGGCTGCTGTGCACATCAGTATAGGAGTGTATAATAACAAGAAGCCAGAGAGGACAGAGTATGCACTGCTTCTCTGTCCTCTGTGCGACTTGCTTCAGTCAGTCACAAACAGGTGATGGTGCAGCGCAAAGGAGAGAAACCCATCCAAAGCAGAGAACAGGTTTAGTAGAAGGATCCAACACTACAGACGCTGGCATAGATGTAGTGTAATGCTAGGTACACACGATGCAATTCTGACAGATTTACTGTCAGATCGATTATTTCCAATGTCTGATCTGATTTCCAATCAATTTTTCAATTGATTTTCCGTTAATTTCTATGAAAAAAATCATTCAGAAAATCTATCGGATAGCAGATCGGACATGTTGGAAATAGTCGATCTGGCAGTAAATCTGTCAGAAAATTGCATCATGTGTATCTAGCATAAGCTCAGGTGTACTTTACACAGTGACAATTTAGCACTTAGGGCAAGTTAAGACAGATCTCAATCAGTCAGCAGGAAGTTTTTACGTTTTGTAATAGAATGATAATATTTATTGGCTAACCAAAAGAAAACAGTGAGCCTTTGGCTAATGAGCCATCTTCAGACTTTGTTACTGTATACAAGATGTTAGGACATACAGTTATATATACAGTCAGCAGGAGATGCATACATTGTTTTGTAAATATAAATAAATGTAATACAGTTGTCATTCTGTTTCAAAACATCCTGCTTTCACTGATGGCTAAAACAGAACAATGCTTTGCTGCTTCTAAAACATGTCAGGAAAGAGTTAAACTGTAGCACAGAGAGAATGTTGCTGTCATTCCTTAAGAAATAAAAACAAACCATAAATTCAACAGGTCTCAACTCTCAGGTCTTTAACAGCTCTGACCAAGTAATAAACATCAGTCAGGGGGAGAGGAGAGCTGATAATTCCTGTCCATGAATGCATGCATAAAGAAACTAATCTGAACTCAACAGTTCTACTACTTGAGCCCATATATTTTTCTTCTCACAGCAGCTTGTATGTCCCCACTCATTATACTAAGGACAAGATCCTCAGATGACAACAGATGCTGTCAACTCACACACACTCTGCAGTGAGAGAGATGCAGGGATCTCTGGAATTCAGGCAGAATAGAGCAAAGCAGAAGTGATTTACTTTGACATGTGACCTCTTATTTCTCCAAGTCCTGCGCCCTGCTGAATTTTATTGCCCTAGGCCTTGACCTTTGTGGCCTTCCCAGAAATCCGGCCCTGAGCGTCACATCTGTAGTGCTGTCCCATGAGAAGATATCATACAATATTACACTGTTATACAAGCTGTACACTGACTGCTTTACATTGTATCACAGTGTCACATCTGTAGTGCTGTCCCATGAGAAGATATCATACATTATTTACACTGTTATACAAGCTGTACACTGACTGCTTTACATTGTATCACAGTGTCACATCTGTAGTGCTGTCCCATGAGAAGATATCATACAATATTACACTGTTATACAAGCTGCACACTGACTGCTCTACATTGTGTCACAATGTCACATCTGCAGTGCTGTCCCATGAGAAGATATCATACAATATTACACTGTTATACAAGCTGTACACTGACTGCTTTACATTGTATCAGTGTCACATCTGCAGTGCTGTCCCATAAGAAGATAGCATACAATATTTACACTGTTATACAAGCTGTACACTGACTGCATTACATTGTATCACAGCGTCACATCTGCAGTGCTGTCCCATGAGAAGATATCATACAATATTACACTGTTATACAAGCTGTACACTGACTGCTTTACATTGTATCACAGTGTCACATCTGCCGTGCTGTCCCATGAGAAGATATCATACAATATTACACTGTTATACAAGCTGTACACTGACTGCATTACATTGTATCACAGCGTCACATCTGCAGTGCTGTCCCATGAGAAGATATCATACAATATTACACTGTTATACAAGCTGTACACTGACTGCTTTACATTGTATCACAGTGTCACATCTGCAGTGTTGTCCCATGAGAAGATATCATACAATATTACACTGTTATACAAGCTGTACACTGACTGCTTTACATTGTATCACAGTGTCACATCTGCAGTGCTGTCCCATGAGAAGATAGCATACAATATTACACTGTTATACAAGCTGTACACTGACTGCTTTACATTGTATCACAGCGTCACATCTGCAGTGCTGTCCCATGAGAAGATATCATACAATATTACACTGTTATACAAGCTGTACACTGACTGCTTTACATTGTATCACAGTGTCACATCTGCAGTGTTGTCCCATGAGAAGATATCATACAATATTACACTGTTATACAAGCTGTACACTGACTGCTTTACATTGTATCACAGTGTCACATCTGCAGTGCTGTCCCATGAGAAGATAGCATACAATATTACACTGTTATACAAGCTGTACACTGACTGCATTACATTGTATCACAGCGTCACATCTGCAGTGTTGTCCCATGAGAAGATATCATACAATATTACACTGTTATACAAGCTGTACACTGACTGCATTACATTGTATCACAGCGTCACATCTGCAGTGTTGTCCCATGAGAAGATATCATACAATATTACACTGTTATACAAGCTGTACACTAACTGCTTTACATTGTATCACAGCGTCACATCTGCAGTGTTGTCCCATGAGAAGATATCATACAATATTACACTGTTATACAAGCTGTACACTGACTGCATTACATTGTATCACAGCGTCACATCTGCAGTGCTGTCCCATGAGAAGATATCATACAATATTACACTGTTATACAAGCTGTACACTGACTGCTTTACATTGTATCACAGTGTCACATCTGCAGTGTTGTCCCATGAGAAGATATCATACAATATTACACTGTTATACAAGCTGTACACTGACTGCTTTACATTGTATCACAGTGTCACATCTGCAGTGCTGTCCCATGAGAAGATAGCATACAATATTACACTGTTATACAAGCTGTACACTGACTGCTTTACATTGTATCACAGCGTCACATCTGCAGTGCTGTCCCATGAGAAGATATCATACAATATTACACTGTTATACAAGCTGTACACTGACTGCTTTACATTGTATCACAGTGTCACATCTGCAGTGTTGTCCCATGAGAAGATATCATACAATATTACACTGTTATACAAGCTGTACACTGACTGCTTTACATTGTATCACAGTGTCACATCTGCAGTGCTGTCCCATGAGAAGATAGCATACAATATTACACTGTTATACAAGCTGTACACTGACTGCTTTACATTGTATCACAGCGTCACATCTGCAGTGCTGTCCCATGAGAAGATATCATACAATATTTACACTGTTATACAAGCTGTACACTGACTGCTTTACATTGTGTCACAGTGTCACATCTGCAGTGCTGTCCCATGAGGAGATATCATACAATATTACACTGTTATACAAGCTGTACACTGACTGCTTTACATTGTGTCACAGCGTCACATCTGCAGTGTTGTCCCATGAGAAGATATCATACAATATTTACACTGTTATACAAGCTGTACACTGACTGCTTTACATTGTATCACAGCGTCACATCTGCAGTGGTGTCCCATGAGAAGATATCATACAATATTACACTGTTATACAAGCTGCACACTGACTGCTTTACATTGTATCACAGCGTCACATCTGCAGTGCTGTCCCATGAGAAGATAGCATACAATATTACACTGTTATACAAGCTGCACACTGACTGCTTTACATTGTATCACAGCGTCACATCTGCAGTGTTGTCCTATGAGAAGATATCATACAATATTTACACTGTTATACAAGCTGTACACTGACTGCTTTACATTGTATCACAGCGTCACATCTGCAGTGCTGTCCCATGAGAAGATATCATACAATATTTGCACTGTTATACAAGCTGTACACTGACTGCTTTACATTGTATCACAGCGTCACATCTGCAGTGCTGTCCCATGAGA
Organism: Hyperolius riggenbachi; assembly: GCF_040937935.1. Lineage (NCBI taxonomy): Eukaryota > Metazoa > Chordata > Amphibia > Anura > Hyperoliidae > Hyperolius > Hyperolius riggenbachi. The sequence goes on from NC_090651.1 coordinate 7,471,505, forward strand.
AGATATCATACAATATTTACACTGTTATACAAGCTGTACGCTGACTGCTTTACATTGTGTCACAGTGTCACATGTGCAGTGCTGTCCCATGAGAAGATAGCATACAATATTACACTGTTATACAAGCTGTACACTGACTGCTTTACATTGTGTCACAACGTAACATCTGCAGTGCTGTCCCATGAGAAGATATCATACAATATTACACTGTTATACAAGCTGTACACTGACTGCTTTACATTGTATCCCAGCGTCACATCTGCAGTGCTGTCCCATGAGAAGATATCATACAATATTACACTGTTATACACGCTGTACACTGACTGCTTTACATTGTATCACAGTGTCACATCTGTAGTGCTGTCCCATGAGAAGATATACAATATTTACACTGTTATACAAGCTGTACCCTGACTGCTTTACATTGTATCACAGCGTCACATCTGCAGTGCTGTCCCATGAGAAGATATCATACAATATTTACACTGTTATACAAGCTGTACACTGACTGCTTTACATTGTATCACAGCGTCACATCTGCAGTGCTGTCCCATGAGAAGATATCATACAATATTACACTGTTATACAAGCTGTACACTGACTGCTTTACATTGTCTGCAGTGCTGTCCCATGAGAAGATATCATACAATATTACACTGTTATACAAGCTGTACACTGACTGCTTTACATTGTATCACAGTGTCACATCTGCAGTGCTGTCCCATGAGAAGATATCATACAATATTACACTGTTATACAAGCTGCACACTGACTGCTTTACATTGTATCACAGTGTCACATCTGCAGTGCTGTCCCATGAGAAGATATCATACAATATTACACTGTTATACAAGCTGTACACTGACTGCTTTACATTGTATCACAGCGTCACATCTGCAGTACTGTCCCATGAGAAGATATCATACAATATTACACTGTTATACAAGCTGTACACTGACTGCTTTACATTGTGTCACAGCGTCACATCTGCAGTGCTGTTCCATGAGAAGATATCATACAATATTACACTGTTATACAAGCTGCACACTGACTACTTTACATTGTATCACAGTGTCACATCTGCAGTGCTGTCCCATGTGAAGATCTCATACAATATAACACTGTTATACAAGCTGTACACTGCTTTACATTGTGTCACAGTGTCACATCTGCAGTGCTGTCCCATGAGAAGATAACATACAATATTACACTGTTATACAAGCTGTACACTGACTGCTTTACATTGTATCACAGTGTCACATCTGCCGTGCTGTCCTATGAGAAGATATCATACAATATTACACTGTTATACAAGCTGCACACTGACTACTTTACATTGTATCACAGTGTCACATCTGCTGTGCTGTCCCATGAGAAGATAGCATACAATATTACACTGTTATACAAGCTGTACACTGACTGCTTTACATTGTATCACAGTGTCACGTCTGCAGTGCTGTCCCATGAGAAGATATCATACAATATTACACTGTTATACAAGCTGTACACTGACTGCTTTACATTGTATCACAGTGTCACGTCTGCAGTGTTGTCCCATGAGAAGATATCATACAATATTTACACTGTTATACAAGCTGTACTCTGACTGCTTTACATTGTATCACAGCGTCACATCTGCAGTGCTGTCCCATGAGAAGATATCATACAATATTACACTGGTATACAAGCTGCACACTGACTGCTTTACATTGTATAACAGTGTCACATCTGCAGTGCTGTCCCATGAAAAGAAGTAATGAAATACTTACAGAAGTGTTAAGCTCAACACACACCATACAATCTTGGTTGTACAGATTTACCAAATCTATGTAGTATAAGGGCCAACAGATTGAAAATACCTTGAATGATTGATTGCATAAGCTCTTATACTACATGAAAGTGGTAAGATTGAACAACTAAGATTGTATGGTGTGTGTTGAGCCTTAGAGAGAGGTGCACTGACTTCTGTGAGATCCACATGTGACAGGTGCACTTTGTGGAGGAAGTCTCTGCACCCCATCTGACAGTGAGGTTGTGAGCAGGCTGTAAACATCAGTGCAGATTAGCCCCAAGCTATCAGATAAGTTGTTTGATTAAACCATCAGCACTGCGCAGCAAGATATATTGAAGAGATTGTAAACTAAGCATATACACATTCACACGCCATCTGTGCGCTTCCCGAGATCCTCCAACGAACGCCGCAGATCCTCAGAAAAATAACAAAAATGATTTCACATAAAGTATTCTGAGAGAGATAAATCATCAGCTCTCTATTTGCTACAACATTGGCTAAATGTATTATTAATTATTATTAATTTAGTATTTATATAGCGCTGACATCTTCCGCAGCGCTGTACAGAGAGTATATAGTCTTGTCACTAACTGTCCCTCGGAGGAGCTCACAATCTAGTGCCTACCATAGTCATAAGTCTATGTATGTATCGTATAGTGTATGTATTGTAGTCTAGGGCCAATTTTAGGGGAAGCCAATTAACTTATCTTATCGTAAGAGAAACAGAGGCGCCAGCAGGATAAAAGGTAATAAAAATTTTAAAATTTGCTGGGAGGCAGTGGTGGACTTACCCCCGGAAGGCAGACTCAAAATACTGTCTGAATTAAACAAATAAATTTATTATTGGTACCCCAAAAGATGCAACGCGTTTCGCAGGCACAGCCCGCTTCATCAGGCAATAAGATAGGGGACAAACAGTAGCTCGTCAGTAGCACGAATGGCACCTCTCAATTAACTTATCTGTATGTTTTTAGGGTGCGGGAGGAAACCAGAGTGCCCGGAGGAAACCCACACGGACACGGGGAGGACATACAAACTCCTTGCAGATATTGACCTGGCTGGGATTCGATTGTAAAAAGTGCTCCCCCTCCCCCGTGGAGCAAGGTATAGGTACCCACAGTATAGGTTAGCCAGCTATAGGTGCTCCCAATATACAGTAGGTAGCCAGCTACAGGTACCCCTAGTATAATTTGCCAGCTATAGGTGCCCCCCAGTATAGGTAGCCAGCTATAGGTGCCCCCCAGTATAGGTTGCCAGCTATAGGTGTCCCCCAGTATAGGTTGCCAGCTACAGGTACCCCTAGTATAATTTGCCAGCTATAGGTGTCCCCCAGTATAGGTTGCCAGCAATAGGTGCCCCTCAGTATAGGTAGCCAGCTATAGGTGCCCCCCAGTATAGGTAGCCAGCTATAGGTGCCCCCCAGTATAGGTAGCCAGCTATAGGTGCCCCCCAGTATAGGTTGCCAGCAATAGGTGCCCCCCAGTATAGGTAGCCAGCTATAGGTGCCCCCCAGTATAGGTTGCCAGCTATAGGTGCCCCCCAGTATAGGTTTCCAGCTATAGTTGTCCCCCAGTATAGGTTTCCAGCTATAGGTGTCCCCCAGTATAAGTTTCCAGCTATATGTGCCCCCCAGTATAGGTTGCCAGCTATAGGTGTCCCCAGTATAGGTTGCAAGCTATAGGTGCCCCCCAGTATAGGTTGCCAGCTATAGGTGCCCCCAGTATAGGTAGCCAGCTATAGGTGCCCCCCAGTATAGGTTGCCAGCAATAGGTGCCCCCCAGTATAGGTAGCCAGCTATAGGTGCCCCCCAGTATAGGTTGCCAGCTATAGGTGCCCCCCAGTATAGGTTTCCAGCTATAGTTGTCCCCCAGTATAAGTTTCCAGCTATAGGTGTCCCCCAGTATAGGTTGCCAGCTATAGGTGTCCCCCAGTATAGGTAGCCAGCTATAGGTGTCCCCCAGTATAGGTTGCCAGCTATAGGGGCCCCCTAGTATAGGTTGCCAGCTATAGGTGTCCCCCAGTATAGGTTGCCAGCTATAGGTGTCCCCCAGTATAGGTTGCCAGCTATAGGTGTCCCCCAGTATAGGTAGCCAGCTATAGGTGTCCCCCAGTATAGGTTGCCAGCTATAGGGGCCCCCTAGTATAGGTTGCCAGCTATAGGTGTCCCCCAGTATAGGTTGCCAGCTATAGGTGTCACCCAGGTTTTTAGGGTGCAGGAGGAAACCAGAGTGCCCGGAGGAAACCCACACGGACACGGGGAGGACATACAAACTCCTTGCAGATATTGACCTGGCTGGGATTCGATTGTAAAAAGTGCTCCCCCTCCCCCGTGGAGCAAGGTATAGGTACCCACAGTATAGGTTAGCCAGCTATAGGTGCTCCCAATATACAGTAGGTAGCCAGCTACAGCTACCCCTAGTATAATTTGCCAGCTATAGGTGTCCCCCAGTATAGGTAGCCAGCTATAGGTGCCCCCCAGTATAGGTTGCCAGCTATAGGTGTCCCCCAGTATAGGTTGCCAGCTACAGGTACCCCTAGTATAATTTGCCAGCTATAGGTGTCCCCCAGTATAGGTTGCCAGCAATAGGTGCCCCCCAGTATAGGTAGCCAGCTATAGGTGCCCCCCAGTATAGGTAGCCAGCTATAGGTGCCCCCCAGTATAGGTAGCCAGCTATAGGTGCCCCCCAGTATAGGTTGCCAGCAATAGGTGCCCCCCAGTATAGGTAGCCAGCTATAGGTGCCCCCCAGTATAGGTTGCCAGCTATAGGTGCCCCCCAGTATAGGTTTCCAGCTATAGTTGTCCCCCAGTATAGGTTTCCAGCTATAGGTGTCCCCCAGTATAAGTTTCCAGCTATATGTGCCCCCCAGTATAGGTTTCCAGCTATAGGTGTCCCCAGTATAGGTTGCAAGCTATAGGTGCCCCCCAGTATAGGTTGCCAGCTATAGGTGTCCCCCAGTATAGTTTGCCAGCTATAGGTGTCCCCCAGTATAAGTTTCCAGCTATAGGTGTCCCCCAGTATAGGTTGCCAGCTATAGGTGTCCCCCAGTATAGGTAGCCAGCTATAGGTGTCCCCCAGTATAGGTTGCCAGCTATAGGGGCCCCCTAGTATAGGTTGCCAGCTATAGGTGTCCCCCAGTATAGGTTGCCAGCTATAGGTGTCCCCCAGTATAGGTTGCCAGCTATAGGTGTCCCCCAGTATAGGTAGCCAGCTATAGGTGTCCCCCAGTATAGGTTGCCAGCTATAGGGGCCCCCTAGTATAGGTTGCCAGCTATAGGTGCCCCCCAGTATAGGTTGCCAGCTATAGGTGTCCCCCAGTATAGGTTGCCAGCTATAGGTGTCCCCCAGTATAGGTTGCCAGCTATAGGGGCCCCCTAGTATAGGTTGCCAGCTATAGGTGTCCCCCAGTATAGGTTGCCAGCTATAGGGGCCCCCTAGTATAGGTTGCCAGCTATAGGTGTCCCCCAGTATAAGTTTCCAGCTATAGGTGTCCCCCAGTATAGGTTGCCAGCTATAGGTGTCCCCCAGTATAGGTTGCCAGCTATAGGTGTCCCCCAGTATAGGTAGCCAGCTATAGGTGTCCCCCAGTATAGGTTGCCAGCTATAGGTGTCCCCCAGTATAGGTAGCCAGCTATAGGTGTCCCCCAGTATAGGTTGCCAGCTATAGGTGCCCCCCAGTATACGTTTCCAGCTATAGGTGTCCCCCAGTATACGTTTCCAGCTATAGGTGTCCCCCAGTATAGGTAGCCTTCATAAACAGCAAATTTTCTATAAAATCCGATTGAAAAAATCGCATCGAAAGATTGAATTTGGTGAAAGAATTATACCGTTTATTCAAGCACAATTAAAAAAAGACAATATATTAATGCATTTCTCAGGTCTCTGCCCGATTCCTCCGGTCAATAAAGTGCCTTAGGCATTGGGAATTCAATTTGCAGCCTGGGTGCCAAAACTTAGATTTTTTTTAATTGTACTTGAATAAACCTTACCTTGTTTTCCTGGGTTGGTTCATCTGGAGAGGTAAGATACCTCCTGTATTTATTTAGGTCTTTATAACCGGAGAGGTAAGATACCTCAGAGGTAAAGCCTCTGACAAAGCGTATTTATGCAAAACAGCTGTCAGGCTATTTTGTAACCCTCACCGCTTATGCCACTGTATCTGCCCACACTGCAATAAAGGGCTTTTAGGTAAGCCGTTCCTCACCAACCTTTCTTGTCATCGCATAAAAAAGAGTACGCCCCCTTGTGCCATCTGCAGTTTTTCAGGCTCCCCACTGCACCTAGTGCTGAATCTGATGGCTACCTATCCCTTGTCCAGTGATTTCTAGTTACGCCCCACCTCTTAAGTATACTACAGTTGTCAGCAGTTCTGGATGGACGCCTGACGTTTCTGGGCATAACACACAGCTTCTATATTCCCGCTCTTGTCCCAAGTGAAGCATTATGGGAGTAAACGTTTTGCTCACATGAAAAATGAATATTTTCAAATGCTCTGCTGAATTACAGTATATTATTACACAAATCACTGCAGGAGTTGCACAATGTTAAAGAGGCCCTGTAGCGACATATAGCAGAATGCTTTAAAGAGGCCCTGTAGTGACATATAGTAGAATGTAGTAAAGAGGCCGTGTAGTGACATATAGCAGAATGCAGTAAAGAGGCCCTGTAGTGACATATAGCAGAATGCAGTAAAGAGGCCCTGTAGTGACATATAGCAGAATGTAGTAAAGAGGCCCTGTAGTGACATATAGCAGAATGCAGTAAAGAGGACCTCTAGTGATATATAGCAGAATGCAGTAAAGAGGCCCTGTAGTGACATATAGCAGAATGCAGTAAAGAGTCCCTGTAGTGACATATAGCAGAATACAGTAAAGAGGCCCTGTAGCGGCATATATCAGAATGCAGTAAATAGGCCCTGTAGTGACTTATAGCAGAATGCAGCAAAGAGGCCCTGTAGTGGCATATAGCAAAATGCAGTAAAGAGGCCCTGTAGTGACATATAGCAGAATGCAGTAAAGAGGTCCTGTAGTGACCTATACCAGAATGCATTAAAGAGGCCCTGTAGTGACCTATAGCAGAATGCAGTAAAGAGGCCCCGTAGTGACCTATAGCAGAATGCAGTAAAGAGGCCCTGTAGTGACATAGCAGAATGCAGTAAAGAGTCCCTGTAGTGACATATAGCAGAATGCAGAGAAGAGGCCCTGTAGTGGCATATAGCATAATGCAGTGAAGAGGCCCTGTAGGGACAAATAGCAGAATGCAGTAAAGAGGACCTGTAGTGACATATAGCAGAATCAAGTAAAGAGGCCCTGTAGTAACATATAGCATAATGCAATAAAGAGGCCCTGTAGTGACATATAGCAGAATGCAGTAAAGAGGCCCTGTAGTGACATATAGCAGAATGCAGTAAAGAGGCCCTGTAGTGACATATAGCAGAATGCAGTTAAGAGGCCCTGTAGTGACATACAGCAGAGTGCAGTAAAGAGGCCCTGTAGTGACATATAGCAGAATGCAGTTAAGAGGCCCTGTAGTGACATACAGCAGAATGCAGTAAAGAGGCCCTGTAGTGACATATAGCAGAATACAGTAAAGAGGCCCTGTAGTGACATATAGCAGAATGCAGTAAAGAGGACCTGTAGTGACATACAGCAGAATGCAGTAAAGAGGCCCTGTAGTGACATATAGCAGAATGCAGTAAAGAGGCCCTGTAGCAACATATAGTAGAATGCAGTAAAGAGTCCCTGTAGTGACATATAGCAGAATGCAGTAAAGAGGCCCTGTAGTGGCAGGGCCGGGCCGAGGCAGAGGCTGGAGAGGCTCCAGCCTCAGGGCGCAGTGTAGGAGGGGGTGCACAATTCATTCAGCTGTCATTCCCAATAGTGTTTGAAGCAGAAAAAAATAAGAAAAGGGGATTAATGACAGTGACTGCGAGCCATATAACTAGAGATTAAAGTGCTGGGGAGGTTGGGGGCCCTGGGGCACCTATTAGTCTAATAGCAATCAGTGTGTGATGGCTGGGGTGGTAGGGATGGGGGGGCGCACTTTGGTGTGTCAGCCTTGGGTGCTGAAGGACCTTGTCCCGGCTCTGTGTAGTGGCATATAGCATAATGCAGTGAAGAGGCCCTGTAGGGACAAATTGCAGAATGCAGTAAAGAGGCCCTGTAGTAACATATAGCATAATGCAATAAAGAGGCCCTGTAGGGACAAATAGCAGAATGCAGTAAAGAGGCCCTGTAGTGACATATAGCAGAATGCAGTTAAGAGGCCCTGTAGTGACATATAGTAGAATACAGTAAAGAGGCCCTGTAGTGACATATAGCAGAATACAGTAAAGAGGCCCTGTAGTGACATATAGTAGAATGCAGTAAAGCGGCCCTGTAGTGACATATAGCAGAATGCAGTAAAGAGGCCCTGTAGTGACATATAGCAGAATACAGTAAAGAGGCCCTGTAGTGACATATAGTAGAATGCAGTAAAGAGGCCCTGTAGTGACATATAGTAGAATGCAGTAAAGCGGCCCTGTAGTGATATATAGCAGAATGCAGTAAAGAGGCCCTGTAGTGAACTATAGCAGAATGCATTAAAGAGGCCCTGTAGTGACCTATAGCAGAATGCAGTAAAGAGGCCCTGTAGTGGCATACAGCAGAGTGCAGTAAAGAGGCCCTGTAGTGACATATAGCAGAATGCAGTAAAGAGGAACTGTAGTGACCTATAGCAGAATGCAGTAAAGAGGCCCTGTAGTGGCATACAGCAGAGTGCAGTAAAGAGGCCCTGTAGTGACATATAGCAGAATGCAGTTAAGAGGCCCTGTAGTGACATACAGCAGAATGCAGTAAAGAGGCCCTGTAGTGACATATAGCAGAATGCAGTAAAGAGGAACTGTAGTGACATACAGCAGAATGCAGTAAAGAGGCCCTGTAGTGACATATAGCAGAATACAGTAAAGAGGCCCTGTAGTGACATATAGCAGAATGCAGTAAAGAGGCCCTGTAGTGACATATAGCAGAATGCAGTAAAGAGGCCCTGTAGTGACATATAGCAGAATGCAGTAAAGAGGCCCTGTAGTGACATATAGTAGAATGCAGTAAAGCGGCCCTGTAGTGACATATAGTAGAATGCAGTAAAGAGGCCCTGTAGTGACATATAGTAGAATGCAGTAAAGCGGCCCTGTAGTGACCTATAGCAGAATGCAGTAAAGAGGCCCTGTAGTGACATACAGCAGAGTGCAGTAAAGAGGCCCTGTAGTGACATATAGCAGAATGCAGTTAAGAGGCCCTGTAGTGACATACAGCAGAGTGCAGTAAAGAGGCCCTGTAGTGACATATAGCAGAATGCAGTTAAGAGGCCCTGTAGTGACATACAGCAGAATGCAGTAAAGAGGCCCTGTAGTGACATATAGCAGAATGCAGTAAAGAGGACCTGTAGTGACATACAGCAGAATGCAGTAAAGAGGCCCTGTAGTGACATATAGCAGAATGCAGTAAAGAGGCCCTGTAGCAACATATAGTAGAATGCAGTAAAGAGTCCCTGTAGTGACATATAGCAGAATGCAGTAAAGAGGCCCTGTAGTGGCAGGGCCGGGCCGAGGCAGAGGCTGGAGAGGCTCCAGCCTCAGGGCGCAGTGTAGGAGGGGGTGCACAATTCATTCAGCTGTCATTCCCAATAGTGTTTGAAGCAGAAAGAAATAAGAAAAGGGGATTAATGACAGTGACTGCGAGCCATATAACTAGAGATTAAAGTGCTGGGGAGGTTGGGGGCCCTGGGGCACCTATTAGTCTAATAGCAATCAGTGTGTGATGGCTGGGGTGGTAGGGATGGGGGGGCGCACTTTGGTGTGTCAGCCTTGGGTGCTGAAGGACCTTGTCCCGGCTCTGTGTAGTGGCATATAGCATAATGCAGTGAAGAGGCCCTGTAGGGACAAATTGCAGAATGCAGTAAAGAGGCCCTGTAGTGACATATAGCAGAATGAAGTAAAGAGGCCCTGTAGTAACATATAGCATAATGCAATAAAGAGGCCCTGTAGGGACAAATAGCAGAATGCAGTAAAGAGGCCCTGTAGTGACATATAGCAGAATGCAGTTAAGAGGCCCTGTAGTGACATATAGTAGAATACAGTAAAGAGGCCCTGTAGTGACATATAGCAGAATGCAGTAAAGAGGCCCTGTAGTGATATATAGCAGAATGCAGTAAAGAGGCCCTGTGGTGACATATAGCAGAATACAGTAAAGAGGCCCTGTAGTGACATATAGTAGAATGCAGTAAAGCGGCCCTGTAGTGACATATAGCAGAATGCAGTAAAGAGGCCCTGTAGTGACATATAGCAGAATACAGTAAAGAGGCCCTGTAGTGACATATAGTAGAATGCAGTAAAGAGGCCCTGTAGTGACATATAGTAGAATGCAGTAAAGCGGCCCTGTAGTGATATATAGCAGAATGCAGTAAAGAGGCCCTGTAGTGAACTATAGCAGAATGCATTAAAGAGGCCCTGTAGTGACCTATAGCAGAATGCAGTAAAGAGGCCCTGTAGTGGCATACAGCAGAGTGCAGCAAAGAGGCCCTGTAGTGACATATAGCAGAATGCAGTTAAGAGGCCCTGTAGTGACATACAGCAGAATGCAGTAAAGAGGCCCTGTAGTGACATATAGCAGAATACAGTAAAGAGGCCCTGTAGTGACATATAGCAGAATACAGTAAAGAGGCCCTGTAGTGACATATAGCAGAATGCAGTAAAGAGGAACTGTAGTGACATACAGCAGAATGCAGTAAAGAGGCCCTGTAGTGACATATAGCAGAATACAGTAAAGAGGCCCTGTAGTGACATATAGCAGAATGCAGTAAAGATGAACTGTAGTGACATATAGCAGAATGCAGTAAAGAGGCCCTGTAGTGACATATAGCAGGATGCAGTAAAGAGGCCCTGTAGTGACATATAGCAGAATGCAGTAAAGAGTCCCTGTAGTGACATATAGCAGAAAGCAGTAAAGAGGCCCTGTAGTGGCATATGGCAGAAGTAAGGAGGCCCTGTAGTGATATATAGCAGAATGAAGTAAAGAGGCCCTGTAGTAACATATAGCATAATGCAATAAAGAGGCCCTGTAGGGACAAATAGCAGAATGCAGTAAAGAGGCCCTGTAGTGACATATAGCAGAGTGCAGTAAAGATGCCATGTAGTGACATATAGCAGAATGCAGTAAAGAGGCTCTGTAGTGACATAAAGCAGAATGCAGTAAAGAGGCCCTGTAGTGACATATAGCAGAATGCAGTAAAGAGGCCCTGTAGTGACATATAGCAGAATGCAGTAAAGAGGCCCTGTAGTGACATATAGCAGAATACAGTAAAGAGGCCCTGTAGTGACATATAGCAGAATGCAGTAAAGAGGCCCTGTAGTGACATATAGCAGAATGCAGTAGAGAGGCCCTGTAGTGACATATAGCAGAATGCAGTAGAGAGGCCCTGTAGTGACATATAGCAGAATGCAGTAAAGAGGCCATGTAGTGACATATAGCAGAATGCAGTAAGGAGGCCCTGTAGTGACATATAGCAGAATGTAGTAAAGAGGCCCTGTAGTGACATATAGCAGAATGCAGTAAAGAGGCCCTGTAGTGACATATAGCAGAATGCAGTAAAGAGGCCCTGTAGTGACATATAGCAGAATGCAGTAAAGAGGCCCTGTAGTGACATATAGCAGAATGCAGTAAAGAGGCCCTGTAGTGACATATAGCAGAATGTAGTAAAGAGGCCCTGTAGGGACAAATAGCAGAATGCAGTAAGGAGGCCCAGTAGTGACATATAGCATAATGCAATAAAGAGGCCCTGTAGGGACAAATAGCAGAATGCAGTAAAGAGGCCCTGTAGTGGAATATAGCAGAATGAAGTAAAGAGGCCCTGTAGTAACATATAGCATAATGCAGTAAAGAGGCCCTGTAGGGACAAATAGCATAATGCAGTAAATAGGCCCTGTAGGGACAAATAGCAGAATGCAGTAAAGAGGCCCTGTAGTGACATAGAGCAGAATGCAGTAAAGAGGCCCTGTAGTGACATATAGTAGAATACAGTAAAGAGGCCCTGTAGGGACAAATAGCAGAATGCAGTAAAGAGGCCCTGTAGTGGAATATAGCAGAATGAAGTAAAGAGGCCCTGTAGTAACATATAGCATAATGCAGTAAAGAGGCCCTGTAGGGACAAATAGCAGAATGCAGTAAAGAGGCCCTGTAGTGACATATAGCAGAATGCAGTAAAGAGGCCCTGTAGTGACATATAGTAGAATACAGTAAAGAGGCCCTGTAGTGACATATAGCAGAATGCAGTAAAGAGGCCCTGTAGTGACATATAGCAGAATGCAGTAAAGAGGCCCTGTAGTGACATATAGCGGAATGCAGTAAAGAGGCCCTGTAGTGACATATAGCAGAATGCAGTAAGGAGGCACTGTAGTGACATATAGCAGAATGCAGTAAAGAGGCCCTGTAGTGACCTATAGCAGAATGCAGTAATGAGGTCCTGTAGTGACATATGGCAGAATGCAGTAAAGAGGCCCTGTAGTGACATATAACAGAATGCAGTAAAGAGGTCCTGTAGTGACATATAGCAGAATGCAGGAAATAGGCCATGTAGTGACATATAGCAGAATACAGTAAAGATGCCATGTAGTGACATATAGCAGAATGCAGTAAAGAGGCCCTGTAGTGACATATAGTAGAATGCAGTAAAGAGGCCCTGTAGTGAAATATAACAGAATGCAGTAAAGAGGTCCTGTAGTGACATATAGCAGAATGCAGTAAAGAGGCCCTGTAGTGACATATAGTAGAATGCAGTAAAGAGGCCCTGTAGTGACATATAACAGAATGCAGTAAAGAGGCCCTGTAGCGACATATAGCATAATGCAGTAAAGAGGCCCTGTAGTGACATATAGTAGAATGCAGTAATGATGCTCTGTAGTGACATATAACAGAATGCAGTAAAGAGGTCCTGTAGTGACATATAGCAGAATGCAGTAAAGAGGCCCTGTAGTGACATATAACAGAATGCAGTAAAGAGGTCCTGTAGTGACATATAGCAGAATGCAGTAAAGAGGCCCTGTAGTGACATATAGCAGAATGCAGTAAAGAGGTCCTGTAGTGACATATAGCAGAATGCAGTAAAGAGGCCCTGTAGTGACATATAGCAGAATGCAGTAGTGTCTGAATCACACACCTGGAACAAGCATACAGCCAATTCAGTCACACTTCAGTCAGAAACACCTGATCTGCATCCTTGTTCAGTTGCTAAAGTTAAAAGTATTAGAGGCAGAGGATCCGCAGGACAGCCAGGCAACTGGTATAGCTTAAAAGAAAATAAATATGGCAGCCTCTATACTCCTCTTAGAGGCGGACATAGGCCCGTGCAGGCCCTGCATCCGCACAGGGGCCCCATGTCCTCTTGGGCCCATGCAATTGCAGCAGTTAGGGCCTGATTATTCTCTACGCTTTTCTCCATGTATTTCTCTCTGAAACTCAAGAGAAACCATGATAATAACTTGTAGCCCAGCATAGCTGGGAGGATGCAAGGACTGGGGAAGAGTCTGTGTTCATAGATAGGGAACTGGCTAATGGACAGAAAACAAAGAGTTGTGGTCAATGGATCGTACTCAAAATGGGAGACTGTTATCAGTGCGGTCCCACAGGGGTCTGTACTGGGTCCAGTGCTCTTCAATTTATTTATTAATGACCTAGTAGATGCAGTAGTGAGCAATGTTGCTATTTTTGCAGATGATACAAAATTGTGCAGAATCATCAACTCCCAGGAAGATAGTGTCATATTGCAACAGGATCTGGATAGGATGGCTATATGGGCACATACATGGCAGATGAAATTCAATGTTGACAAATGTAAAGTCATGCATTTTGGTCGTACTAATGGTCTAACACCATACAAAATAAATGGGAGACAGTTGGGGACATCAAACTTGGAGAAGGACTTAGGAGTACTCATCGACAACAAGTTAAATAATCGTACTCAATGCCAAGCCGCTGCAGCTAAAGCGAACAAAATTTTGTGATGCATTAAAAGGGAAATAAAAACTCGAGATGCTAGCATAATATTGCCCCTGTTTAACTCTCTAGTAAGGCCACATCTGCAATATGGAATTCAGTTCTGGGCACCACATTACAAAAAAGATATTGCAGTTTTAGAGCAGGTGCAGAGACGAGCAACAAAACTGATACGTGGGATGGAAGGTCTCGCTTACCAAGAAAGGTTAGATAAACTGGGTTTATTTAGTCTAGAGAAAAGACGCCTTAGAGGGGATCTAATTAACATGTATAAATACATCAGAGGGCAATATAATAGCTTGACGGATGAGCTTTTTGTCCCTAGGCCTTCTCAAAGGACTAGAGGACATGATCTGCGCATGGAGGAAAAACGTTTTAGCCATTTATTTAGGAAAGGGTTCTTTACAGTAAGAGTGATTAAGACGTGGAATGCATTGCCACAGGAAGTCGTTATGGCAAACTCTATACCTGCATTTAAAGGGGGCTTAGATGCTTTCCTTGCGTTGAAAGAAATCCATGGCTACAATTACTAGGTAATGCCTAATGATGTTGATCCAGGGATTTTATCTGATTGCCATCTGGAGTCGGGAAGGAATTTTTCCCTTTTGGGGCTAATTGGACCATGCCTTGTGGGGATTTTTTCGCCTTCCTCTGGATCAACAGGGATATGTGAGGGATGGGCTGGTGTTGTACTTTGTGCTGGTTGAACTCGATGGACGTGTGTCTTTTTTCAACCAAAATAACTATGTAACTACATAGCAGGGCAGCACGGTGGCGTAGTGGTTAGCTCTCTCGCCTTGCAGCGCTGGGTTCCTGGTTCGAATCCCAGCCAGGGCACTATCTGCAAAGAGTTTGTATGTTCTCTCTGTGTCTGTGTGGGTTTCCTCCGGGCACTCCGGTTTCCTCCCACATTCCAAAAACATACGGATAAGTTAATTGGCTCCCCCTAAAATTGGCCCTAGACTACAGTACTTACACTACATAATATAGACATATGGCAATGGTAGGGATTAGATTGTGAGCTCCTTTGAGGGACAGTTAGTGACAAGGTATATATATACACTGTACAGCGCTGCGTAATATGTCGGCGCTATATAAATACTAAATAATAATCTATATATATAATAGACTAAGTGCCTCAACCTTCAAACAAGAAGAAGAAGTACTTTGCATGAGAAAATGTATGCGTGCTCAAACACCAAGTTTAAGGCCTCTTTTCCACGGACTGTTGAGCTGTGTGCTCAGCAAGCAGTTACCAGGCAGCAGCAAGCAGTTACAAGGCAGCAGTGAGCAGTTACCAGGCAGCAGCGAGCAGTTACCAGGCAGCAGCCAGCAGTTACCAGGCAGCAGCCAGCAGTTACCAGGCAGCAGCCAGCAGTTACCAGGCAGCAGCCAGCAGTTACCAGGCAGCAACAAGCAGTTACCAGGCAGCAGCAAGCAGTTACCAGGCAGCAGTGAGCAGATACCAGGCAGCAGTGAGCAGTTGTGAGAGTTTGAGAGGCATTTCAGTGCCTATCAACAGTCCATGGAAAAGAGGCCTTACACTAGCAAGTCTGACTTTGCAAATCTGGCCTAATTGGCTATTCATGAGGCAATGCTCATGCAAATGCATACACAAACCAATACCACAAAGCAGTCACCCTGCTACATGCTACATTAGCACTATCCAGGAGCGCCAAGGGGAGGATTCCCAATGCCCCCTTTTTATACAACTGGGGGGACCGCAGCGTCCCAGGCTCTCTCACTGCCTGGAAACCACAGCGGCACCCCGGAGGGGGAGGCTGGGTGGCGCAGACGACCCCCCTCAAGTGTGGCCAGCGCCGGGGAGAGCCGTCCGCACCTACCTCCCAATATTAAAAACAGGCACTTACACTAACGTCCATTGCGTTCTGCTACATGCGCATTAACTTGGGGGGCACCGCACCACATGAGAAAGGAGAGAAGCATGGTTCACCCCGAGCTTTAGAGCTCAGGGCTGGCTCACATACAGCACTCCAGAGGGGGGGGGGGGGGGGGGGGAGGACAGGCGCACTCACTCCAGGGTTCACACCACCGGAGCAAGCCATACACCACCTGCCTCCAAAGGATACAAACTGCACAAAATGCTTTCCATGAGAAAATTAATGCGCATGTAGCAGAACCCAATGGACGTTAAGGTAAGTGGCTGTTTTTAATATTAGGAGGTGGGTGCGGACGGCTCTCCCCAGCACTGGCCACGCTTGGGGGGGGGGGGGGGGTGCCACTGTGGATCCCAGGCAGTGAGAGAGTCCAGTACCAGGCAGCAGCAAGCAGTTACCAGGCAGCAGCAAGCAGTTACCAGGCAGCAGTGAGCAGTTGTGAGAGTTTGAGAGGCATTTCACTGCCTATCAACAGTCCATGGAAAAGAGGCCTTACCCTAGCAAGTCTGGCTTTGCAAATCTGGCCTAATTGGCTATTCATGAGGCAATGCTCATGCAAATGCATGCAAAAACCAATACCACAAAGCAGTCACCCTGCTACATGCTACATTAGCACTATTCAGGAGCTAACAAAATG
This sequence comes from Hyperolius riggenbachi, assembly GCF_040937935.1. Classification (NCBI taxonomy): domain Eukaryota; kingdom Metazoa; phylum Chordata; class Amphibia; order Anura; family Hyperoliidae; genus Hyperolius; species Hyperolius riggenbachi. Next base: position 7,487,857 of record NC_090651.1, read on the forward strand.
CTCTCCATGAGAAAATTAATGCGCATGTAGCAGAACCCAATGGAAGTTAAGTTAAGGCTGTTTGTAATATTAGGAGGTGGGTGCGGACGGCTCTCCCCAGCACTGGCCACGCTTGGGGGGGGGGGGGGGGGGGGGGGGGGCGGCTGCGCCACCCAGCCTCCCACTCCAGGGTGCCGCTGTGGTTCCCAGGCAGTGAGAGAGTCTGGGACCCCGCAGTCCCCCCCGGTTGTATGGGGGCATTGGGAAGCCTCCCCGTGGCGCTCCTGGATAGTGCTAATGTAGCATGAACTAATACCCGCAGGGCGATCGCTTTGCGGTATTGGTTTTTGGACCCTGCATAGTTTGGCATGCGAAAGCAAATGCATATTTGCATGAGCATTGCCTCATGAATAGCCAATTAGGCCAGATTTGCAAAGCCAGACTTGCTGGGGTTAAACTTGGTGTTTGAGCACGCATACATTTTCTCATGGAAAGCCTACTTCTTCTTGCTTCAAGGCTGAGGCGCGTACTCTATGGCCTGGAACCCACTGAAAACCGCAAACGCAAAACGCAACCGCTAGCGTTTTGTCTGAGCGGTTTGCAAGCGGATTCATGCGCGTTTTTGGTCGTGTTTTGCAACATTGTATTTTTTTCCCCAGCGGGTGCCTAGCGTTTTGCGTTTTGCGTTTTTATCCTGATTGGTCCTGTGAATTATTTTTCATTTTGTTACAGTGTGCTTAACCGCAAAACGCTAGCAAAACCGCTCAGTTTAGGTTTTGCTGAGCGTTTCTGCTAGCGTTTCAATACTTTACATTGAAGCGCTAACGCTCCCAAAATGCTGCAGGTCCTGCGTTTGCGTTTCTGGGAAACGCAAACGCTCCTGTGGAAGTTGCCCCATCCATTAACATTAGCCCAGCGTTTTGGCAAAGTGCTAGCGTATCGCAGTGCTGCCAAAACGCTGCCAAAAGCGCTCCTGTGGGTTCCAGCCCTATTAGATAGATGCGGCGTATGCTACGACGCGGGTTGGCTAGTAATAATATAGCTCCCAACTGTCCCTTTTTGGAGGGTCAGTCCCTCTTTGGCAGCCCTGTCCCTCTTCCCTCCTCATTTGTCCCTCTTTCAGGACTTTGTCCCTCTTTCTATGTAAATAATAATGTAATATATATTTCTCTACTAAATGTGTTTGACTCTAAACTTTATTCTCATCCTTTAAATTGATATATTACTAATTTTAAAATGTTACTATGAAGGGAAATGAACCAGGATAGAAAGAACCAGTGTGGTTTGACTTATAAAACAACAAATGTTTCTTATGAAATCTTTATGGTATGCCTGCTTAGGGGTGTGATGGGGGCGTGGTCAGGGGTGTGGCGGGGGTGTGGAAGGGCATAAGTATCCCTCTTTCTCATCTCAAAAAGTTGATAGGTATGCCCCAGCCAGATACAAGTTTAAAATGTGTGCTACATAAATACAGTACCTACAGAATGTGACCTAGGTTCATGTACTTTTATCTTATCGGCATTGTTTGGATCCAACCATGATCTGTTGTGACCACACCCACTCACATGGGGCCCACATCATTCGTTCTGCACAGGCGCCACTGACTCCTCTTACTTCAGTTCCTCTTTAAAGTTTTTCTCTACAGCGGTCCTGCAAGGTATGACTTTAATGGTTGAGTAGACAGAAGTGTTTGGCAGAATGTTTTTCCTGTGTTGTACGCTGTATAAAGGAACGTGCCTGGCAGCACATCACACCCCTGCCTTTCAAGCAAGCCGCGCTGCGTCCGCCAGGACTTCCTGCAAAGCTGGACAAACACGGCCGGAGGCCAGACGGGCATTAGAGGCCGATCAGCACCAGGGGGCGTTATACATAAAACGGGAAGCATGCTTTTATTTGGGGCGCAGCTTTCTTCATCCGAAGGATATGCGGAACGCACTCCAACGCCGCTCCTCCAGCATTGTCTCCGGACGCACAACGCCAGCGCTCACCTGGGAGACACGGGGGAATTATGTAACGATGCAATTAACTTAATAGAGAGAAGAGCAAATATTTTCATTTGCATCAATTTGGCCTCGGTAAACATGGCAGATTTAATTAGGAGATGGCGCTGCAGATTGTATATATTAAAGCCAGCGGCGGATTCGTAGGACACCTCGTTAGACTGACGCACAAAGTGTCTCCAGGTCTGTCAGTGTTTCTCCTTTCATATATGAAAGCGCTGAATATGAAACATGCCTTGTGAAGCAGAGAGCAGGCTGGCAGAGGGATCTGAAGGCCGAGCAGGAATACATTAATAACATGAATACTCTGCGCGATCCGGCAACAAACGAGCGGGAAAAGACAGACCTTGTCACGTGGCACTCCCTGTGACTAGGAAAAGAAGCCCAGCACAGGTACTTCCAGCAAATAGGGAAAGCTGCCCAGCACAGGTACTTCCTGCAACCATGAAAAGCAGCCCAGGACAGGTACTTCCTGCAACTAGGGAAAGCTGCCCAGCATAGGTACTTCCTGCAACCATGGAAAGCTGCCCAGCACAGGTACTTCCTGCAACCATGGACAGCTGCCCAGCACAGGTACTTCCTGCAACTAGGGAAAGCTGCCCAGCACAGGTACTTCCTGCAACCATGGAAAGCTGCCCAGCACAGGTACTTCCTGCAACCATGGAAAGCTGCCCAGCACAGGTACTTCCTGCAACCATGGAAAGCTGCCCAGCACAGGTACTTCCTGCAACCATGGAAAGCTGCCCAGCACTGGTACTTCCTGCAACCATGAAAAGCTGCCCAGCACAGGTACTTCCTGCAACTAGGGAAAGCTGCCCAGCACAGGTACTTCCTGCAACCATGGAAAGCTGCCCAGCACAGGTACTTCCTGCAACTAGGGAAAGCTGCCCAGCACAGGTACTTCCTGCAACTAGGGAAAGCTGCCAAGCACAGGTACTTCCTGCAACTAGGGAAAGCTGCCCAGCACAGGTACTTCCTGCAACCATGGAAAGCTGCCCAGCACAGGTACTTTCTGCAACCATGAAAAGCTGCCCAGCACAGGTACTTCCTGCAACTAGGGAAAGCTGCCCAGCACAGGTACTTCCTGCAACCATGGAAAGCTGCCCAGCACAGGTACTTCCTGCAACTAGGGAAAGCTGCCCAGCACAGGTACTTCCTGCAACCATGGAAAACTGCCCAGCACAGGTACTTCCTGCAACTAAGGAAAGCTGCCCAGCACAGGTACTTCCTGCAACTAGGGAAAGCTGCCCAGCACAGGTACTTCCTGCAACCATGGAAAGCTGCCTAGCACAGGTACTTCCTGCAACCATGGACAGCTGCCCAGCACAGGTACTTTCTGCAACCATGGAAAGCTGCCCAGCACAGGTACTTCCTGCAACTAGGGAAAGCTGCCTAGCACAGGTACTTCCTGCAACCATGGAAAGCTGCCCAGCACAGGTACTTCCTGCAACCATGGACAGCTGCCCAGCACTGGTACTTCCTGCAACTAGGGAAAGCTGCCTAGCACAGGGAAACACTGCAGCAAAAGCTTCAAAGGGATAAATGCTTATATACAGTCCAGCATACCTGTTCCCCTACTCGTTATTGCTCAAACAGTCCTTTTTACCTTTGTCACACGGTAATGTCATCTGTGCAGGGCCGGATTACCGACCAGGCAACAAAAGCAGTCGCTTGGGGCCCCATTCAGAGTCAAAGGGGCCCCATCAGCACATAAACCAGCCCTTGCCATCCTGTCAGCGGTGGCTGGATGGTATAATGGTTAAAGGGACTCTGAGCAGTGCAGTAACTATGGAAAGATGCATATCATTTTAAAGCTCTCTTTCTCCTCTTTCCAATGATATATAAATGGCTGCTCTATGCCTTTTAGTTTTCGATATTTTCGCGATTGAAATCGCGGCCACAGGACGACTTTTCTCCAAAGTCAGTGGTGGCTGGATGGTATAATGGTTAAAGGGACTCTGAGCAGTGCAGTAACAATGGAAAGATTCATATCATTTTAAAGCTCTCTTTCTCCTCTTTCCAATGATATATAAACAGCTGCTCTATGCCTTTTAGTTTTCGATATTTTCGCGATCTAAATCGCGGCCACAGGACGACTTTTCTCCAAAGTCAGTGGTGGCTGGATGGTATAATGGTTAAAGGGACTCTGAGCAGTGCAGTAACAATGGAAAGATTCATATCATTTTAAAGCTCTCTTTCTCCTCTTTCCAATGATATATAAACGGCTGCTCTATGCCTTTTAGTTTTCGATATTTTCGCGATCGAAATCACGACCACAGGACGACTTTTCTCCAAAGTTGGCAGCTCGATTCAGCACAATGCAATGAAATATAAGGAACCCAGGGGGATATAATTACAAACATCATGCTGGTAGGTGTGAGGATGTAATGAATTAGTTGTGGGTATGCTTAAAGGCATATCCACAGGCACTGCTTGGAGTCCCTTTAAGGGCTCTGCCGCTGACACAGGAGACCAGGGTTCGAATCTCAGCTCTGCCTGTTCAGTAAGCCAGCACCTATTCAGTAGGAGACCGTAGGCAAGTCTCTCTAACACTGCTACTGCCTATAGGGCGCGTCCTAGTGGCTGCAGCTCTGGCGCTTTGAGTCCACCAGGAGAAAAGCGCGATATAAATGTTATTTGTCTTGTCTCGTCAAATGATGCCATGCGCTGCTGATTGTCTTCAGAGCCAGGCTCTCCTCCTAGGTCCCCCTCCTGCTACTGTGCGCTCTGCCGCTGCCCACTCCACCCTCCCTTCCCACAGAGAACCACAGCTGCAGCAAGAATGATAGCAGCAGATGGCAAACGCTCACTCACCTATCCATGATCCAAGCAATAGAGATCCCGTCATCTGAAACCCATCTGTCTCTTCTACAGTGCAGCCGCTCGCTCTGAACTTCCTGATTCTCAGATCAGACAGGAAGTAGGAAGTAGTAATAGTAGTAGTAACAGAGCGGCAGCACTCTAGAGGAGACAGATGGGCTCCGGATGACGGGACCTCTATTGCTTGGATCGCAATAGGGGAATGTGAGTCATCTGGTGCTGTCATTCTCCCCTGCTGCGGCTGCCTTCTCTGCTGGACTATCGTATTCACTGGGATGGAGGCTGCATGGTGGCTGTCTAGTTTGGGAGGAAATTGGTTGTTCGGTGGTGGGTATGTAATTCTGTCTGGGGAACGGCTTCCGGTTTGGCGGTGTCCAGAGCTTTCTGCTATTGCCAGGCTGGAGATGCAGGGAGAAAGTGCTGCTGCTGTGATACCTGGCGCCCTCTTCACAGGGGTGGCAGCCCCTGAGTGCAAATGTCCCAGCCATTCATCTCTCACTCTGCATTTTGCCGCTGCTATTCCCTGCATTGTGCACCCACAGAGGAAAGTGGGCTGTTTCCCATAGCAACCAGTAGCTCGGCTGCCCCGGTGTGTGCGGCATGTTGCTGTGCAGCTGCATCTTATGATTCTATTACGACATGATGGGGGGGCCCAAATCAGTTACTTTGCTTAGGGCCCCATTTAGCCTTAATCCGGCTCTGCATCTGTGTAAAGAGCACAAGCCTCCCCCAGCTGAGTAAAGCATTGCTAGGAGCTGTCATTACATGAATAATGTCATATGTCCTGAAATTCATTCCTATCTATTTAGAGATGTCTGCTGTGATTATAAAAGGCTGCTCACAGTCACTCAATTCGGCAGAAAAAAAAGGTACAAACTTTTCAGTGTGAGCCATTACCTATCTTATCTCTTACTCACAGAAGGGTTATCTACCACACTTAAATAGAAACCGTGACTAAGAATTGAACTTCATCCCAATCAGTAGCTGATACCCCCTTTTACATGAGAAATCTATTCCTTTTCACAAACAGACCGTCAGGGGGCGCTGTATGGCTGATATCGTGGTGAAACCCCTCCCACAGTGTGATGTCAGGACCATGGTCCTGGCAGTTTTCTGTCTGTGAACCTCCTTGCATTGTGGGAAATAACAGCTATTTTACTGTTTACAGTTTTTCCAACTGCCAAAAAAAGCAAGCAGCATCTCCTTCCACAGACATCACCTGCCAGCAGTAAAAATGTCACCATGTGATAAATGTCAGAATGTAAATCAGGGAGAGGAAAGCTTTTACAATGGGCAAACACTGACTAAGGGCTGGTGCACACCGAGTGGCTTTTTCAGCGTTTCTGCATCCGCTTGCGGCTGCGGATCCGCTTGGTCAATGTATCTCAATGGGGTGGGTCACACCAGAGCGGGAGGCGTTCTGCAGAAACGCATACTCCCGGGGTGAGGCATTTTTTGGATTGCGGATGCGTTTCTGCCTCAATGTTAAGTATAGGAAAAACGCAAACCGCACTGAAAAACGCCTGTTCAGAGCGGTTTTGCCGGCGTTTTTGTTACAGAAGCTGTTCAGTAACAGCTTTACTGTAACAATATCTGAAATCTACTACACCAAAACCGCTACACAAAACCGCAAAACGCTAGCTGAAACGCTACAGAAAAATAAGAAAAAGCGTTTCAAAATCTGCTAGCATTTTGCGGATCTGCTAGCGTTTTTTGGTGTGCACCAGGCCTGTATCATTTATACTTTTTTATTACATTATTTTCACTGGAGTTCCTCTTTAAAGCAAATCAAACCTTAAAAAAGTTAGAGGAAACGCTCTGGACCCTATACAGTCTCCTTGCCCTTTTTTTGCAATTTTGTGTGCAATTTTTTTTTGCGGCACTTACCGGCACTTAAGGGTTTGTTTTTTTACAGCACTTCTCTAAGCATTTTTGCAGAGCAATTAGTTTTTTCACTTCGTGACGCAAGTCAGCAAGTGAACTCTTTGACCCGGAAATGAATAAATACATTGGGCTTGACTCACTAAGACAAATAGCGTGTTAACACACCTTATCAGAGTCAACACGCGTAACGAGTGCTACAAACTTATGCCTGCTAATTGACAATGATGAGAGCTCCACTCGTCCTCCCCTGAGCCCCTGCGGGTCCAATCACTTTAAAGGGCATTATCCCTGCACTTTGATTGGCCCAATAGGCTGCCTGTCACTTGCGCCGGAAGCTTGATTGCTACTATTCAATTCAATTCCAGTGAGCATGCTCTTTTAAATGCTCAATCAACCTCACCCCAATGACGGAGTATTAGGAACAGTCCCCAAAGGCATTGGAACAGGTTGGGGATTCTTAGGCCCTTGGGCAAGTTGTAGACTTTTTGCTGCCTGGGGGAGTGAGAAAGATCAGATGAGTGTAGAGCTGATGCTGCCCCCTACAGTCTGCTGCCCTGAAGTACGTGATTCAGTCTGTCTCATGGTAGGGCCGCCCTGCCTCCCCCGGTGGGAATGTAGCCACATGTTCAGTGTATATACTGTAAACTAGTCGAGAAGACAAAATCCTTTGATAATGCGAAAGGCAACAGAAAACATTTGAAATTAGGAGTTTCATTAATTGTCACTCAGTGGGAGTCATTTACATGATAACGTGCCCATGCGGGCTGAGATACATCTGCAAAACCAAGAGATTCCTAAAGAAACCTATAGGGGAGCTGAGCATGTAGCGAATGTTAAAGCATTTACCATGGCAGTAACCCTGATCTTATAGGGGGTAATTAGACCAAAACTTAGCAGATGGGGTGGCAAACGTGAGAGGTCCTGTATCAGATAGATTCGGTCGATATTTACTTTAGAGTGACCTTAACCACTTTATCCACCACTACAGTATATCTACGTCCTCTGTGACTTCATCTAAGCCACGAAGACATAGATATAAGTCATATAGCAGAAGCAGTGCTGTGCTGGATTGGGCGTGCTCCTGTGCACATTTTTGGCACTATCTGATGCAGCACTAATTGGCGAATAGGAATATAAAAATGGCATAGAATGAAAGCCTAGTTTGTCTTGAAAAAAACAATATATATTTAATTTCGGTGTCATAAGAAAGTATAAAGTTTTTTTTTGCTTAAATAAGGACATAGCTAAACTGTCAGAACTGCTCTGGTCCATAAATGGGAAACCAGGTCTGGATGCAAAGTGGTTAATACTGAATTCAGTCTAGCAGTCTTTTTACCAGTCCTTTGATGGGACATTGACAGAGCCGGTTCTCTCATGAAGCAAGGTGAAACACTTGCATCAGGCGCAGAGATTACAGGGGCAGCATGTTTGTACTGTGTTTACACTAACGGCATGCAGTCAGAGTAGGAGGAGGAGCAAGAGGAGAGCGAGGTGAAGAGGTCATCATTGGGGAAAAAGCAGCTTGTTGTGCTGTGTGAGGAGTCTGACAGTGAGTGAGGAGGGGGGAGGCAGGAGAGCATCATTGGGGAAAAGCAGCTTGTTGTGCTGTGTGAGGAGTCTGACAGTGAGTGAGGAGGGGGGAGGCAGGAGAGCATCATTGGGGAAAAGCAGCTTGTTGTGCTGTGTGAGGAGTCTGACAGTGAGTGAGGAGGGGGATGCAGGAGAGCAGCATTGGGGAAAAGCAGCTTGTTGTGCTGTGTGAGGAGTCTGACAGTGAGTGAGGAAGGGTAGGCAGGAGAGCAGCAGTGTTTCATTTGACTTGCACAGCAGAAGGGAGGAGGTGGCACTGCTGTCCTGACTAAGGAGGAATGAAGGACGGCCAACTGGTTGTGGGCGAGCAGTTTGTTTGTCACAGACTCACAGCCAGCCAGTGTGCTATTGTGTTAAGCTGCAGCATGTCATGTGAAAACATTAAATGAAGCAGAGTAAATTGTTGGGTACTGTGTGATCATTCCAAGTCGGAGGAGGGGGGGGGGGGCATCCCCACAAGTTTGCCTCAGGCAGCAAAAGGTCTAGGACTGGCCGTGGACGGTGGACATTGAGGCCCTTTTGTGGCTCTGGCACCCCTGTAGGAGGTGATGTTTCCACCAAGGCCTGCAGTTCCAGCTTTAGTGAGGCCCCCGGAGACATTGAAGGGTTCATCATCTTCTCTTCTGTATAGAAAGAAGAAGTACGAGCAGACAGACTCCCGGACCATGTGTTTGTGTGTCTACCTGTCCATGTTTATAGAGAGTCTCCTCCATCACTGCCGCACAGCAGAAGTAATGCAGATATCTGGCGTATAATGAAGCATATAAGCGGCGCAGGGGGAGGACGGCGTCCCAGAAGGAAACGCGAGCTTCATTTTTCCTGCGTTCGCTCCCCGAGGAGGACTGAAATGGAGGAGATTTGTCATCACGATGCACAGGAGATTATCTGGCTACAAACTTGTCATCCGCTCCAGTGATGGAGGGGATCGCAGAGATTGCTCTCCTGTCCATTTCCACAGATCGTGACCTTTCTATTTTTGCCGGCCGTTATAAATCTCGGTTATCCTGAGGTTTTCCATGACAAGATGTGTTGTGAGTCTCTGTGCAATAAAACCTCTCACAGCCTCTTCCAGTCAGGAAAGAAGAAGAGCGCAAAACCAGTCCATGCAAACCATGGCAGAAAATTTAGGTGCCACGGGAGTTTGGGCTCACCGTGGGTGGCCACGTTAAAATCGGCAATCAAGTAACATTTGGGTGCCGTGGTTCCTGATAAGATAGCAGCGGGGCGCCCACTGTGCAAACTACTGCTACAAATGTCAGGCCTTCACATGAGTTTGCGTCAGAGGGAGTTAGGCACAGGTGGAAGGAGTAGGATAGGGTTAGACATTGGTGGTGGGCAGTGGCATAATTACAATACATGGGAACCCCCAGTAAAGCTTTTATGAGGCCACCCAATGTTTCCGCCCCTTCCCTTGCCTCCCCCGGGTGACCCTGACAGCCTGGGGGCGGGGCCATCTCGCAAGGGTCATAAAACAAGTGGGGTCATCGGGATCTTCACACCCATAACAAGTGTAGCCATCTGCAGTGTTAGGGAGTCTTGCCTGAGGACTCCTTACTGAATAGGTACTTTCAGTACCAAGATTCAATCCCTGGTCTCCCATGTCAAAGGCGGTGCCCTTGACCAGTACACTATCCAACCACTTATTGTTAAATTAAATTATTATTATATTTATATGTAAGAAAACAGAGTTTGGGATACCCCTTCCCAAGCATCTTTAACCCTTTGTCACCCATGCAATACGGTGTAGACAGAATCCAGAGCCATGAGGGGCTCTGCACACTGAGCTATAGCAGCCCGCATAGTCCATGATATGGGAGGGAAGAGAGGAAGAGATGGAAGAGAGGGGCGGCAAAGTATGTCAGATTTAAGTGTAACTCTCCCTTCACTTATAACTAATCAGAGGTCCTAAAACTCCTGTGTGTATAATAACAATATATCTGAGTGCAGAGATCAAATAAAACAATTATGTAGGTCATGATTAGTGTGTACAGAAGCTAGCTAAATAAATAAATAGAAAAAAACATGCACCTGAGACAGTCAAAACTTTAAAACCAAATAGGACCTGTAGATTAGTTTATTTTCACTTCAGGTTGGGTTTAAGCTCCACCTTTACAGTGGCTGGATAGTGTACTGGTTAAGGGCTCTGCCTTTGACGTGGGAGACCAGGGTGCAAATCCTGGCTAGCTCAAGTACCTATTCAGTAAGGAGTTCAAGGCAAGACTCCCTAACACTGCAGGGTGGCCTCTTGAGTGCGTCCCTGTGGCTGCAGCTCTTGAGCGCTTTGAGTCCGACAGGAGAAAAGCGCTATACAAATGTTTGGATTATTATTATTATTATATATTTATTGGAAGCTCAGATCTGCATATTGTTAAAGGCACATTTTAAATTTAAAAGCACACACAGCTATTTTTCTAAGAGAGTACAGTAATGACCAAAACACAGAGCAGGTGTTTACTGACACAACACGGTGAAGCTGTAAAATGACCCTTCCTGCAACTCAAAACTGCTGTTAATTTAGATTTATTTAAAAAGGAAGAAAAAAACCTATGGTCATATCTCTCCTCTCTGGAGCTGTAATCCTCCCCTTCACCAAATCCCTACCCCCATCATAAGCTGAGGGACTCCCTACAAATGGGAGGTTTACAGCAACTTACATACTAGATCAGTAATGGCGAACCTTTCAGAGGTCGAGTGCCCAAACTGCGACCTGAAATCGACTTATTTATCACTAACTGGCAACATGGCAATCTATATTGAATACTGGCTGCCTGGCCCCATGTGATCCCCGGCTGGGCTGGGAGCAAAGGCAGGGGCACCTCTAGCCATTTTGTCACTCCAGAGGAGAAAACCTGTGCCCCTCCCTCCATGAAAATAATCACAATAGGGCAATGGTTCACCAGAAAATAACCGTAATGTGTCAATGGTTCACCAGAAAATAATCACAACGATGCAATGTTTCACCATAAAACAATCTCAATGTGTCAATGGTTCACCAGGAAATAATCGTAATGTTCCAATGGTTCACCAGAAAATAATTGTAATGTGCCAATGGTTCACCAGAAAATAATCGTAACATGTCAATGGTTCACCAGAAAATAATTGTAACATGTCAATGGTTCACCAGAATATAATTGTAATGTGTTAATGTTTCACCAGGAAATAATATAATGTGTCAATGGTTCACCAGAAAATAATCATAATGCGGCAATGTTTCACTAGAAAATAATCGTAATGCGGAAATCTTTTACAAGAACATAATCGTAATGCAGCAATATTTCACTAGAAAAAAAATCATAACGTGGGCAGCGTTAAACCAGAAAATACTGTAACCTGTTAAAAAAAGTATTTACTCACCTGGCAGAAGTCTCCTCTCTGGCGGCGGCACAGCTCCCTGAAGATCTATGCCTGCAGCCAGTCGAAAGTCGCGCTCTGACAGGGCGCGCTGACATCGGACTAGGAGCCCAATATGCGATGAGCAGGGAGGGGGCGGAACTTTGAAAAGCATCCCCATGCACGGATGCTAGCCCTGCTCTGCCCCCTCTAGACACATGGCAAGTTCTTGGTGGTGGGGGGTCATAAAGATTAGTGGTGGTGGCGGACACAGCATGCGTGCCCTCAGAGACCTGTAGGCTTAACTTCAGTTGTGTACAAACTATTTGAGGGGTTACTAAGAGATACTATACATGACTTCATAGTAGGAAATAATCTTATTTCTCATGTTGGTGTTGTACTTTATTCTCTGGTTGAACTCGATGGACGTATGTCTTTTTTCAACCCAAATAAATATGTAACTATTAACAGGTTGGGGCATCAACCTCAACAATACTAATTGTTTCAATTGAAGTTTTACTTTCAAAATAATCTTCTTTTCGACAGATCCTATTGCTTTGGGCTGATCATCTTTACACATTAAATATCCAAACATGCAGCAAAGTTCCCGGTATCGGCTGATGCCGAATACATATGCTTGCCGGTTGCTTGAGCAACTAACCGGAAAACCTTAACCCCCCCCCCCCCCCTCCTCTTCCCCTGCCGGCAGCATAAAATACTTACCTAGCCTCCAGGCAGCGTCTTCTACCCACACTGTAATTCCTAGCTAGAGTTGGGCCGAACGGTTCACCTGCGAACGGTTCCATGCGAACTTCCGTGGTTCGCGTTCGCGTCCCACAGGCGAACCTTTGCGGAAGTTCGGTTCGCCCCATAATGCACATGGAGGGTCAACTTTGACCCTCTACATCACAGTCAGCAGGCCCAGTGTAGCCAATTAGGCTACACTAGCCCCTGGAGCCCCACCCCCCTTATATAATGCAGGCAGCGGCGGCCATTACGGTCACTCGTGTGCCTGCATTAGTGAGAGTAGGGCGAGCTGCTGCAGACTGTCTCTCATAGGGAAAGATTAGTTAGGCTTAGCTTGTTCCTGGCTGCATACCTGTTCTGTGAACCCACCACTGCATACCTGTACTGTGAACCCACCACTGCATACCTGTTCAGTGAACCCAACACTGCATACCTGTTCTGTGAACCCACCACTGCATACCTGTACTGTGAACCCACCACTGCATACCTGTTCAGTGAACCCACCACTGCATACCTGTTCAGTGAACCTGCCACTGCATACCTGTTCAGTGAACCCGCCACTGCATACCTGTTCAGTGAACCCACCACTGCATACCTGTTGTGTTCAGTGAACCTGCCACTGCATACCTGTTCTGTTCAGTGGACCCGCCACTGTATACCTGTTCAGTGAACCCGCCACTGCATACCTGTTGTGTTCAGTGAACCTGCCACTGCATACCTGTTCTGTGAACCCGCCACTGCATACCTGTTCTGTTCAGTGGACCCGCCACTGTATACCTGTTCTGTTCAGTGAACCCGCCACTGTATACCTGTTCAGTGAACCCGCCACTGCATACCTGTTCTGTTCAGTGAACCTGCCACTGCATACCTGTTCTGTGAACCCGCCACTGTATACCTGTACTGTTCAGTGAACCCGCCACTGCATACCTGTTCTGTTCAGTGGACCCGCTACTGTATACCTGTTCTGTTCAGTGGACCCGCCACTGTATACCTGTACTGTTCAGTGAACCCGCCACTGCATACCTGTTCTGTTCAGTGGACCCGCTACTGTATACCTGTTCTGTTCAGTGAACCCGCCACTGCATACCTGTTCTGTTCAGTGAACCTGCCACTGCATACCTGTTGTGTTCAGTGAACTCGCCACTGCATACCTGTTCTGTTCAGTGAACCTGCCACTGCATACCTGTTCTGTTCAGTGAACCCGCCACTGTATACCTGTTGTGTTCAGTGAACCCGCCACTGTATACCTGTTCTGTTCAGTGAACCCGCCACTGTATACCTGTTCAGTGAACCCGCCACTGCATACCTGTTGTGTTCAGTGAACCCGCCACTGTATACCTGTTCTGTTCAGTGAACCCGCCACTGTATACCTGTACTGTTCAGTGAACCCGCCACTGCATACCTGTTCTGTTCAGTGGACCCGCTACTGTATACCTGTTCTGTTCAGTGAACCCGCCACTGCATACCTGTTGTGTTCAGTGAACCCGCCACTGCATACCTGTTCTGTTCAGTGAACCCGCCACTGCATACCTGTTCTGTTCAGTGAACCTGCCACTGCATACCTGTTCTGTGAACCCGCCACTGTATACCTGTACTGTTCAGTGAACCCGCCACTGCATACCTGTTGTGTTCAGTGAACCTGCCACTGTATACCTGTTCTGTTCAGTGAACCCGCCACTGTATACCTGTTGTGTTCAGTGAACCCGCCACTGTATACCTGTTCTGTTCAGTGAACCCGCCACTGTATACCTGTTCAGTGAAGCCTCCACTGCATACCTGTTGTGTTTAGTGAACCCGCCACTGTATACCTGTTCTGTTCAGTGAACCCGCCACTGTATACCTGTACTGTTCAGTGAACCCGCCACTGCATACCTGTTCTGTTCAGTGGACCCGCTACTGTATACCTGTTCTGTTCAGTGAATCTGCCACTGTATACCTGTTCAGTGAACCCGCCACTGCATACCTGTTCTGTTCAGTGAACCTGCCACTGCATACCTGTTCTGTGAACCCGCCACTGTATACCTGTACTGTTCAGTGAACCCGCCACTGCATACCTGTTCTGTTCAGTGGACCCGCTACTGTATACCTGTTCTGTTCAGTGGACCCACCACTGCATACCTGTTGTGTTCAGTGAACCCGCCACTGCATACCTGTTCTGTTCAGTGGACCTGCCACTGCATACCTGTTCTGTGAACCCGACACTGTATACCTGTACTGTTCAGTGAACCCGCCACTGCATACCTGTTGTGTTCAGTGAACCTGCCACTGTATACCTGTTTTGTTCAGTGAACCCGCCACTGTATACCTGTTGTGTTCAGTGAACCTGCCACTGTATACCTGTTCTGTTCAGTGAACCCACCACTGTATACCTGTTCAGTGAACCCGCCACTGCATACCTGTTGTGTTCAGTAAACCCGCCACTGTATACCTGTACTGTTCAGTGAACCCGCCACTGCATACCTGTTCTGTTCAGTGGACCCGCTACTGTATACCTGTTCTGTTCAGTGAACCCGCCACTGCATACCTGTTGTGTTCAGTGAACCCGCCACTGCATACCTGTTCTGTTCAGTGAACCCGCCACTGCATACCTGTTCTGTTCAGTGAACCTGCCACTGCATACCTGTTCTGTGAACCCACCACTGTATACCTGTACTGTTCAGTGAACCCGCCACTGCATACCTGTTGTGTTCAGTGAACCTGCCACTGTATACCTGTTGTGTTCAGTGAACCCGCCACTGTATACCTGTTGTGTTCAGTGAACCCGCCACTGTATACCTGTTCTGTTCAGTGAACCCGCCACTGTATACCTGTTCAGTGAACCCGCCACTGCATACCTGTTGTGTTCAGTGAACCCGCCACTGTATACCTGTTCTGTTCAGTGAACCCGCCACTGTATACCTGTACTGTTCAGTGAACCCGCCACTGCATACCTGTTCTGTTCAGTGGACCCGCTACTGTATACCTGTTCTGTTCAGTGAACCCGCCACTGTATACCTGTTCAGTGAACCCGCCACTGCATACCTGTTCTGTTTAGTGAACCTGCCACTGCATACCTGTTCTGTGAACCCGCCACTGTATACCTGTACTGTTCAGTGAACCCGCCACTGCATACCTGTTCTGTTCAGTGGACCCGCTACTGTATACCTGTTCTGTTCAGTGAACCCGCCACTGCATACCTGTTCAGTGAACCCGCCACTGCATACCTGTTCTGTTCAGTGAACCTGCCACTGCATACCTGTTCTGTGAACCCGCCACTGTATACCTGTACTGTTCAGTGAACCCGCCACTGCATACCTGTTCTGTTCAGTGGACCCGCTACTGTATACCTGTTCTGTTCAGTGAACCCGCCACTGCATACCTGTTGTGTTTAGTGAACCCGCCACTGTATACTTGTACTGTTCAGTGAACCCGCCACTGCATACCTGTTCTGTTCAGTGAACCTGCCACTGCATACCTGTTCTGTGAACCCGCCACTGTATACCTGTTCTGTTCAGTGAACCCACCGCATCAGTGCGCATACCTGTGCAGTTAAGTGAACCCACCTACCTACGTGAGTGCACGCAGTGTGATATACCACTCCGTGCATACCCGATATGGACAAAACAGGTAGAAGAAGAGGTAGTGCCAGAGCCAGAGGAAGGCCACCCGGCAGGTCTGCACGAGGTCGTGTAAATGTAATTTCGTGTGGACCTGGCCCACAGTACAGTGCTCGGAAGTAGGCACGTCCCATCACCTCACAAGATTGTCAGGACGTGGTTGAGTATTGGACATTGAGGCCCTTTTGTGGCTCTGGCACGCCCTGTAGGAGGTGATGTTTCCACCAAGCTAATTACAACAGAGAGAGAAAATGTGTGCTTCAACCAAGTGAACCTGACAAATCTGGCTTTGCAAATTTAGCGAGACAGAACACCTCATCTTGCTCAGCCACCAGCGCTACTACTAGCACCACTTCCGCTGCATTTGACACTTCGCAAGAATTATTTAGTGTTGAAATCACTGATGCACAGCCATTGTTGTTACAGCCAGATGAATTTTCACCAGCTCATATGTCTGAGTTACGCGGCAACACTATGGATGTAACGTGTAAGGAGGATGAAAGACCTACTGATGGTGCATGTTTGGATTTGTCTGAGGCAAGCGAAGCTGGGCAGGATGATTACGATGATAGGGATCCTCTGTATGTTCCCAATAGAGGAGATGAAGAGGGGGACAGTTCAGAGGGGGAGTCAGAGAGTAGTAGGAGGAGAGAAGTTGCTGAAAGAAGCTGGGGGCAGCTCTTCGTCAGAAACAGCTGGTGGCAGTGTCCGGCACCATGTATCGCCACCTATGTACAGACAGCCAACTTGCCCTTCAGCATCAGCTGCTGAGGTCCCCATAGTGCCCACATTCCAGGGTGGCTCAGCGGTGTGGAAATTTTTTAATGTGTGTGCCTCAGATCGGACCAAAGCCATCTGTTCGCTCTGCCAACAAAAATTGAGCCGTGGAAAGGCCAACACTCACGTAGGGACAAGTGCCTTACGAAGGCACCTGGAGAAAAGGCACAAACAGCAATGGGATGGCCACCTGAGCAAAAGCAGCAGCAGCACACAAAAGCAAAGCCACCCTCCTTCTCCTCTTCCTCCTCCATCAGGTGCATTATCTGCTTCTGCCGCTTTCTCCCTTCCACCTTCACAGGCACCCTCCTCCACTCCGCCTCTGCCCTTAAGCGCTTCCTGCTCCTCTGCCCACAGCAGCAGTCAGGTGTCCGTGAAGGAAATGTTTGAGCGGAAGAAGCCAATTTCGGCCAGTCACCCCCTTGCCCGCCGTCTGACAGCTGGCGTGGCGGAACTGTTAGCTCGGCAGCTGTTACCATACCGGCTGGTGGACTCTGAGGCCTTCCGTAAATTTGTGGCCATCGGAACACCGCAGTGGAAGATGCCAGGCCGCACTTATTTTTCGAGAAAGGCCATACCCCAACTGCACCGTGAAGTTGAGAGGCAAGTGGTGTCATCTCTTGCGAAGAGCGTTGGGTCAAGGGTACACCTGACCACGGATGCCTGGTCTGCCAAGCACGGGCAGGGCCGCTACATTACCTACACAGCCCATTGGGTGAACCTGGTGGTGAACGATGGCAAGCAGGGCGCAGCGGACCAAATTGTGACACCTCCACGGCTTGCAGGCAGGCCTCCTGCCACCTCCTCTCCTCCTGCTACATGCTCTTCGCTGTCCTCCTCCTCCTCCTTGGCTGAGTGGCAGTTCTCCTCTCCAGCTACATAGCCCCAGCTCCGCAGGGCCTATGCTGCATGCCAGGTACGACGGTGTCACGCCATCTTAGACATGTCTTGTCTCAAAGCGGAGAGTCACACTGGAGCAGCTCTCCTGGCTGCTCTTAAGAAACAGGTGGATGAGTGGCTGACCCCGCACCACCTGGAGATAGGCAACGTGGTGTGCGACAACGGCAGCAATCTGCTTGCCGCTTTGCATATGGGGAAGCTGACACACATACCCTGCATGGCACATGTCATGAATCTAGTGGTTCAAAGATTTGTGGCAAAGTACCCTGGCTTAGCGGATGTCCTGAAGCAGGCCAGGAAGTTCTGTGGGCATTTGAGGCGGTCTTACACAGCCATGGCACGCTTTGCGGAAATTCAGCGGAAAAACAACATGCCGGTGAGACGCCTCATTTGCGATAGCCCGACTCGCTGGAATTCGACCCTGCTCATGTTCTCCCGCCTGCTAGAACAGAAGAAAGCCGTCACCCAGTACCTCTACAACTACAGTAGAATGAAGTAAAGTAAGTGTCAACACCGCTCTACCCACCAATCACTGGAGTGTGCTCGATCAGGTTAGCAAAGCCCACGATATGCAACAAAGCTATGATTAAGAGCTGAGATAGCTCGAAACATGTCAGTGTTTTGATGCATGTACATGTGCATATTTTTATATTGGATATGTCCTAAATAAAGCCATTGTTTGGGATCCTGGTTTGCTTACAGTAGAATGAAACAGTCTGGGAAGATGGGGATGTTCTGGCCCGACAACTGGACACTGATGAAAAATGCATGCAGGCTCATGCGGCCGTTTGAGGAGGTGACCAACCTGGTGAGCCGCAGTGAGGGCACCATCAGCGACTTAATTCCCTACGCTTACTTCTTGGAGTGTGCTGTGCGTAGAGTGGCGGATGAAGCTGCGAATGAGCGTGACCAGGAACCGTTACGGCAGGAACAGGCATGGGACCAATTTTCATCAGACCCAGCTGTTTCCTCAACACCTGCGGCAGCACAGAGGGGGGAGGAGGAGGAAGAAGAGAGGTCGTGTGCAGAAGACGAGTCAGACTCAGAGGATGATGAGCAAGGTGTTTCTTTGGGGGAGGAGGAGGAGGGGACAGCGGCAGGAGAACACCCGCAGCAGGCGTCGCAGGGGGCTTGTGCTGCTCAACCTTCCCGTGGTATTGTTTGCGGCTGGGGGGAGGAGGTTGACGTACGTGACGTCACTGAGGAAGAGCAAGAGGAGATGGAGGGTACTGGATCCGACTTTGTGCAGATGTCGTCTTTTATGCTGTCCTGCCTGTTGAGGGACCCCCGTATAAAAAACCTCAAGGGGAATGAGCTGTACTGGGTGGCCACACTACTAGACCCTCGGTACAGGCACAAAGTGGCGGACCTGTTACCAACTCACCTGAAGGTGGAAAGGATGCAGCACATGCAGAACCAGCTGTCAACTATGCTTTACAATGCCTTTAAGGGTGATGTGACAGCACAACGCCAGCAAGGTACCACTGCCACTAATCCTCCTCCCGTGTCCACGCAGTCAAAGACAGGACGCTCCAGCGATCTCATGGTGATGTCGGACATGCGGACGTTCTTTAGTCTAACGCCTCGCCGTAGCCCTTCCGGATCCACCCTCCACCAACGCCTGGAACGGCAGGTAGCCGACTACCTGGCCTTAAGTGTGGATGTAGACACTGCTGTGAACAGCGATGAGGAACCCTTGAACTACTGGGTGCGCAGGCTTGACCTGTGGCCAGAGCTGTCCCAATTTGCCATCCAACTTTTCTCCTGCCCTGCCGCAAGTGTCCTGTCAGAAAGGACCTTCAGCGCAGCTGGAGGCATTGTCACTGAGAAGAGAAGTCGCCTAAGTCACAAAAGTGTTAAGTACCTCACCTTTATCAAAATGAATGAGGCATGGATCCCGGAGGGCTGCTGCTCGCCCCAAGACTAAGTCAGTACCCGCACACACAGCATCTCTGCCTACACGCCGTGTGACTGGCTGCCTGGCCTGTCCCTCCACACAGCATGTCTGCCTGCAGGCCGCTTGACTACCTTCTCCGCCACAACCAACAGGGTCCGGGACTCCAGGCGGATTGCTGAATTTTTTAGGCCGCTGCTAGCAGCGGCCGCTGTAATAATTTTTCTGGTGCGTGTACATTACTGCCTAATTTTTCTGGCTGCACTGCGGGCAGCTGCAACAACAAAAGAAAAGGCATGTACATGCGCCCATTCCCCTTCGTGATCATTACCTTGCCGTGGTGAAGGGGCTTGCGTATCACAATGAAGCAATGACCGGCGCCTAGATGAGTGTCTCGGGGGGCACACAAAAGATAATAAGGTCGTTGCTTCATTGTGGTCAGACCAAATTTGATCAGCTGGACAGTCACTGTTCTGTCATTCAGCTACATCAGCCAGGCGACCATATGGGCTGTAAAGCCACCAAAACCTGCACTCTCGCCATGGTGCGCACCAGTCCAGCACGGCCGTCACTACACAAACAGCTGTTTGCGGTGCGTTACACGGTGAGTTTGGTGTGTCAGTGTGAAGCAGTACCTTAATTACACTACCTGATTGATGTATACACATGCAAGATGTTTTAAAGCACTTTAGGCCTGTCATTTAGCATTCAATGTGATTTCTGCCCTTAAAACGCTGCTTTGCGTCAAATCCAGATTTTTCCCGGGGACTTTTGGCATCTATCCCACTCCGCCATGCCCCCCTCCAGGTGTTAGACCCCTTGAAACATCTTTTCCATCAGTTTTGTGGCCAGCATAATTATTTTTTTTTTCAAAGTTCGCATCCCCATTGAAGTCTATTGTGATTCGCGAACTTTAACGCAAACCGAACGTTCCGCGAAAGTTCGCGAACCCGGTTCGCGAACCTAAAATCGGAGGTTCGGCCCAACTCTACTCCTAGCAGCTTTCAGGTATCCTCCGTGTATGGCTCCTTCCTGGTGTGTCACCTGACCCGTGTTCACCCGCGTGGCACACATGAAGCCACGTACGGATGCCGAAAAGCCGCTAGGAGCCATAGGAAGGCCACAAGATATTGTTGGAAACTCGGTGAGTATTAAATGGCCTGCATCCACCCCCTCCCTTCCAAAAGCCCCAAAGCACAGTCCCAGTTATCCATTAGGCATGCCAGTTAGATACTTCCGGTTGTCTGAGTTCAGGATAAGGGGGACTTTGCTGTATTTTGTTACCAAACAGGTATGGGAACATAGAGCTCTAGAATAGAAAGAAAACTTAAAACTGTCTAAAAACACATATTTGAATTGACCCATGAATTGCTCTGGTTGTCTTAATGAGTGTTGACCTAAACTGACCCGGTTGAGTAGTTTAATCAGCCCTATTTCAAGTCCTTGACATTTTAATTCCTTTGTAATATATGCATGTATGCATGATGGAACTAAATCCTGCTTTCTATTTGGGTCTCAAATTTGAGCCTGGTTCAAGAACAAGGGACCAATCAATAGACCATTAGTCCGTGTCCCTAGCGGAGTGGGTACTATTGATCTTTTCAGAAAACATTGTGTTGTACCAGGTTTTTGAGCTGTATTAGGGTTGGCACGTGGTCTGATTTCCAATTTTGCATTAATAAATATCTCGCTGCACTCAATAAGTGCGTAATTGTTAGTTTAAATTGGTCTTTGTGACCAAGATTTTTTAGCAGGGATTGAACAACTGAACAAATATGGCAGCCTCCATATCCCTCTAAGTTCAGGTGTACTTTAAGGTGTGAATTGCTGGGAGGCTATAATCTCCAATTCCGGCTGTCCACATAATCGGGCAGCACAAGTGCCCCTTTAAGAATTTAGTGCACAATTTGGAAAGGTTAGAGAATTAATAATTACTGTCATGTTCCCTCTGCGCTGGTAGATCTCTTTATTCCTCGCTCATAAATAATGCCAGCCTCCCACATCCATTTTTCACATCTCTTTATTTCCGCGTAACCTGGGAGTATATTTTATTGATATGCTGTACAAATCTGCATTAATCAGAGCCGACTATGGGGAAAATTAAGAGAGAAGACATTCCTGGGAACAGACTGTTCTGACAGCGCCCGCATTTTGTCTCATTTATGTAGCTCGCCGCGGAAAATGTCCTCCTCCGAACGCTGGAAATATATCTTATTTACAACCAGCATTTATTTTAATTCCATTTAGTCTCAGTGAATTAAAAAAAGAATCTGCTCTAGGATACCGTGTGGGAGACGCGGCGCTATCCTTGCGTCCTCCCCGCCGGCTGTATGTGGGGGGGAGAAGGCTGCTGCTATGTTGGAGACGCTCCAACCACAGCCAGTTATAAAACATATTTATCGAAATATTAACTCTGAGTTTCAGAAAAAAACAACAGTGGCGCTGGGTCTGAAGGCAGAAGAGCATTTGGCCCTCCCAGGACCAGTGATAGGTGAAAATGCAATATTCTTATCAGGCTTGTCTGGCTACTTGCTATAGGTCAGACTGTATGCTAATATGACTGACCTATAACCCAGCCCTAACACCTGCCTACACTCCTGCCTAACAACAAACTACACAACCCTGCAGGTAGATGCAGCATACAACCTGGCACAAAGCATTCACCAAACACAGCAAGGTAATGCAGACACAGTATACTTGAATAGTCACCTGAGGCCTATGGGCTGAGGCAATCCAGACGAAAGTGTAATCACAATACAGATGCGTAGTCAAAGCAGGACGGAATCAGGGCAGACATCGTTCATGCAAGGTCCTTTAACAATCCGAGGTTGGCAACAGGAGATCCAGTAGATGCAAGGTCAGGTACAAGCCGGGTCAATAACAGATGATCAGAAGAAACGTAGTCAGGTACAATCCGGGTCAGCAACAAGGTATCAGATCTGCAAAAATCTTGGTCAAGAGACAGACAGAAATCTGCAGCAAGACAAGGCACTTGGTGTGAGCGCAATCTCCAGCATAGGCTATCACGGGCGAAGACTGAGGACGCTCACTTTTCTCGTATACTAGAATTAACCAAAAGCAACAGAATCCAAAACAACCAATCACTCTGCAGCCTGTCAGCAAGTCAGCTGACATGCCAGTACGCATGCTGCTATATTACTGAGGACGTGTCCACCACTCGGCCAATAAGATAGGAGCGCCATGCGCTCCACTGACATACCCATGTCGGCAAGATGGACTCTTCACCAGGACAATCTACTCTTTCTATAGTAGATTTTTTTTCAGAGAAACCGGAACCATTTCTTACCACCATCCAGTCAAATTATTGACAACTTTACATCTATGGTACAACGGGGAATTAAATCTTGGGAGGGGTACGTTAAGAAACAGGGATTTTCAACAAAAGAAAACCTTATCCAGGAGGAATGCCAGGCTCTCAAGACCCTTTTTTATCCACTGGTGACATAGTAATGAAGCTGGCAGATAAGGGTGGAGCCTTGGTGATTATAGATCGAACAGTCTATGTAAAGAGTATTCATGCCCCCATTAATGACATCACTTCCCATCGCCTATTACATCATGGTGATGCGTTACAGAGTATTGAGATGAAGTTCTAGAGGATTGTAGATGGGGCTTTGGCGAAACAACTGAATGACTCGACGCTGGCAAAATCTCTGATTAAAACTGATTCTATAACTCTGGTACTCTATGTTGTCCTAAAAATTCACAATAACTTTCAAAGCCCTAGGGAAGACCGTTAGTCTCCGGGGTTGGCTTTTTTTTCGCCATTGGCCAGTTTTCTGGACTGTTTTGCAGCCCTTTATTCCCATACAGAGATCGTATGTGAGGGACACTGGAATATTCCTAGACCTGTTGAGAAAGCACTCTCTGCCAGCAATGAATTTTCCGTTGGTAACAATGGGCATTGAAAGTCTGTATACCACCATCCCACGTTTCAAGGGGATGGAGGTTATGCAATATGCCCTAGAGACCAAGATTGGACTATGATAGGGCCCACTGTAACTTTTTATGTCTCTGACTCTCTGTTTGAAATTGTACTAACTAAAAATTATTTTGTATTTGAAGATTCCTTATTTGACCAGATAAAGAGTACAGCAATGGGCTCGAATGTAGCCCCGTCCTATGCCAATACACACCAATCTATTGTTTCATCAATTTGCAAAGATTTGGGTGAGATATATTGATGACATTTTTATGGTATCGGCGGGCATAAAGTATAAATGTATTAAGTTACTGGCACGTTGTACTGACGAGACAGTAGACTTTTTGGATGTAAGGGTTTTGGTGAGAGATGGCAAGATAGAGACTATTTTTTTAGGAAGCCTACAGACCGTATTTCCTTGTTTAGATTTGAATCTTTCCACACCCCTACACTCAAGATAGAAATAGGGCTGATTAAAAATACCAAAATCACAAATTTTACAGGTTCAAAGAATAGTGTCAGACCCACAGGTTAGAGATAGGAGGGTTAAGGAATTGAAGATTAGATTACGGCAACAAGGCTATCTGGATGGGGTTCTATCTGAAGGAAGTTATAGACGTGGAAGACAGGCAGGTTCTACAGCACTTAGGATCCATTTTCTTTCAAAATATAACTCAAAAATAGTCCAACTGATTATTAGACGGAGATGGGGCATATTAAAAACCAGACTCCTGAGGGTTCCAGAATTTCGAGAACCCCTCCCCCCCCCACACTATTTTAAAAGGGCTCCCTCCCTACGGAACAGACTGTTATGCTCAGATTTGGGATTCAGGCAAATTGAAAGGGAGAGGACGGGTAGAAACTGCATAGTGTGGCAATGTTCTGGGAGGAGATTCTGTCCGACACCCAAGGACCGGTAAGAAATTTCGGATTTGTGCTTTTTTTTAAAATTTTTTGTTAAAGTCAGTTTTTGGTTTATGTGATTAAATGCCCACACAGTCTTTTATACATAGGTATGACCCCATGAAGGGCCAAGGACAGGATCTCTTCTCATAAATTGGCCATACGTAATGAGTACAGGGACCAGGCAGTCCCAGTGCATTTTATTGGAGAGGGGACATAATTATTATTATAGATTTATAAATCGCCAACATAGTCTGTGGCACTGTACAAAGTACAAACATAGAGTACAAAATACAGACAATAGTGTACACCAATATACAAAATACAGAATTGGTACAAAATAAAGAATTGGTCATTACAGTAACAAAATGAATACAAATAAATGTGTAACAAATTCCAACACACAAAATAAAGAGCCCTGCCCTTGAGAGCTTACAATCTAATGTCTCACAGCAGAACATTGTGGTGTACCTACTACTTGACAAAGGACGGGATTACCGCGACTGTCCATTGGGGGCCATAGCTGCTGTAATGGGGTGAGGCATTAGGAGCTGCAAAATTGGGACTGTCCTGGAAAAATTGGAACAGTTGGGGGTATGGACAGTGAGTGGCAGGTGTACTCTGCATTCTCTGTCATTTTTAGCTCAGGTTCAGGTTTAGTTTTAATAAGTGATATAATGATGGCTCATCCAATTACCAGTGATATTGTATATAGACATGTTAATACATATGGGGCTTGATTCACAAAATGGTGTTAACTGTTAGCATGGCTTTGCGCGCGTTTTAGCGTGAAAAAACGGGTTTGGCTTAAAAAAACATTATCGTGCACAAAAATTCAGGTTTGCGCGCTAACGCGAATTTATCACACAAACGCGACCTTTGACGCGCAAAAAATTCATGTTAATGCGTGAACATGAATTTTTGCCAGCGATAACTGTAATCAAGCGAAATTTTGCGCAAAGCACTTTTCTCAGCGTGCTAACAGTTAGCACCGTTTTGTGAATCAAGCCCGTAGTATAGTGCCCATTACCAGTATGTAAGTAGTTAACATTCCTTTATGTCTGCCATGTCATTTTACTGACCATTTCCTTATATGGAACATTCTTTTAAAGGGACACTGAGCACTCAAAAAAATTAAACTGGTACTTGCCTGGGGCTTCCTCCAGCCCTCCAGGCCATGCTCCATGTGGGGTTCCTGTGTTTGAAAATTGGACAAGTGGTCTTACCTGGCTTCATCTTGCCCAGATGTCATGTATGATCATGTATTAACTGTACAGATTTGTCTTTATATGTGGAGGCCTGATGAAGGGTCTATCCTGATTCCCGAAACAAGTCTCAATATTTATAATTGCACTAATATTGATGTTAATCACTGCTGCATGTTCGCCATTCTCTGCTATGGAATATGTTCCTTGAAGGATACCTTTTATGAATATGTTTGCAGTGTTTTCTTCAATAAAGACTTTTTGTGTTTTTGCATATAAAGGCTTTGAGTGTCTTCAATATGTTAAATAAATATCCTTGTACAGGTATAAAGTCTATGTGGGAGTTGCGGCACACCTCAGAGGATATTGCTTTCTTTACGTCCCTTTATACGGAATATGCTTCCTCCAGCCCACCATAGGCTGCAAGGTCCCCCGGCGTTCCCCTGGCTCCTCTCCCGGTCCCACTGGCGCCTCCGTTACCGGCGACTTTCGGGCTTAAGGTTCTTCCTGAACGGGAACACTCCACGTCATCGCGCCGGCTGCTACGTGTTACCGTGACCTGGAGAGGAGCCAGGAGGAGGCTGGGGGACCTTGCGGCCTACGGTGGGCTGTAGGAATCCCCCCCCCCCCGATCCCCGCCGCAATACATACCCACCAGGGATCCCGCGATGGTGCAGCCTCCCCATCAGCTCCAGGCTTCGCTATGGGGAGGATCGGGACTGCGCATGACGTCATGTCCGATCGTCGCCATAGCGACAACTGCAGGTAATTGAGAAGCTGCGGCTCTCGCGGGATCGCGGACGGGTGAGTGTTGCCGGCGGCGATCAGGGGAGCAGATAGGTGCCGGGGGACTTGGGGGCCACAGGTAGCTAGCCTAGTTCTAGCTACGAAGTTTAAAACTACTTTTATTCTAAAAATCCCTCCCACGGACGCAGCCTCATAAACTGCGTACCGCCAGGGAGGTTAAGGACATATAATATACCTTGCTGGACGGATGACCATAGCCTTATAAGGAAATGTGTCTGAAGACCACTCAGGAATGGCTGGGACTGTGTCTTTGTCTGTATGGGTATAAAAGGGGGCCAGAACCCTATATTGCTGGCTTTGTGATGGAGCTGCTTTTGCTAGCAGCTTTGCACAGGTCCCCGACCCTGAGATGCCTATCAGGGCATATGGGGCTCGTCAGGACTATTTGTGAACATCTGGCCATCATTCTGTAGCTAAGTATTTATTCATTAATGGAATACTGTAGTGGGGTCGGGGGAAAATGAGTTGAACTTACCCGGGGCTTCTAATGGTCCCCCGCAGACATCCTGTGTTGGTGCAGCCACTCACACTTACCGATGCTCCGGCCCCGCCTTCGGTTCACTTCTGGAATTTCAGACTTTAAAGTCAGAAAACCACTGCGCCTGCGTTGCCGTGTCCTCGCTCCCGCTGATGTCACCAAGAGCGCATAGCGCAGGCCCAGTATGATCTGTGTCTGCGCAGTACACTCCTGGTGACATCAGCGGGAGCAAGGACACGGCAACGCAGGCGCAGTGGTTTTCTGACTTTAAAGTCTGAAATTCCAGAAGTGAACCGGAGGCGGGGCCGGAGCATCGGGGAGTGGCTGCACCAACACAGGATGTCTGCGGGGGACAATTAGAAGCCCCGGGTAACTTCAACTCATTTTCCCCCGACCCCCCCTACAGTATTCCTTTAAATGTTATCTTTTACATCTACATGCTGTCTTTGAGTTGTTTGTATGTGCTCTGACACAACAACGAACCTACTACAGATAAAGTGCCTTGGTGACAAATAGAGGCTTTGTTTACAAGTTTTGTGAATTCACATTACACTAACACTTCAGGTAAATTTTGGAAAATAAACACAGTTCGTCGTGACGCCACGTTTGCTGGCTTCCTTTTTTTTTGTCACACAACCTATCGGATTTAACAAATGGTAAAGCAGCTACATACCTCTGGGCCTAATTATTCAGCATGCTCTTCCCGCTCTCACACAGAATAGATGATGTCTCTCGCTGCGATGGAAACACTTGCCCTCTTTTTCATTCTGCTCTAAACCTGCTTGTTTTGGGCCCTCTGAAGACGCAACCTACATTATCGCGGCGCGCAAGTCAGGCGGGCTGCGTGTGGCTGCAGGAAGCCGCAGGGCTCAGCAGAGAGAGAACAGTAATGTCCCCTCATTAGTGACTGTCACACAGGCTCAGGCTTCTACCCCCTGCCTGATCTGACCTCCGTCTAGATTGGTAAATAACGCCGAGATTCTGCGGCAGACGAGAAAATCGCACCCACCGCTGCTCGGAAAATAAGGAGAATTACTCAGAAACATCCTGACCTCATTCTGCATCAGGAAAAAGGACAGAAATATACAATCCCGCCAGCAGCTAATCTATCGCCAAGAGAATGGCAGGTAAATTAAAGTGTACCCACGGTGACAAGTGACATGATGAGACAGACGTGTATGTACAGTGCCAAGCACACAAATAACCAGACTGCAGTCCTTATTTTCTTTTTCTACCTGACAAACTCTGTATTCAGGTATGCATGTTTTCCTTCCGGTCACACTATAGTGTAACCCTCACTGATAAGGAATTACAGTCATAAAACACTTTCCTGGCAGAGGTCAGCTTCTGAGTTCAGGGGATAGATAAGAAAGGTCAATAGTTCAAATATTTTAGCTCTGGTACAGGAAAAACTGTGTTATTGAGGAGAGACAATAAAACATTAAAGGATGCCATAGAGCTCCAAAATTGTAAAAAAAAGGTATTGTCAGATCTGACAAGATTAGCTGCATGCTTGTTTCTGGTCTGATTCCGACACTATTGCAGTCTAATAGACCAGCAGGACAGTTAGGCAACTGGTATTGTTTAGAAGGAAATGAATATGGCAGCCTCCATATACCTCTCATTACAGTTGTCCTTTAACCACGTAAGCCCGAAGGTTTTTTTTTTTTTTTTTTGCATCTGAGCAACTTTCACCTCCCATTCATTTGCCAATAACTTTATCACTACTCATCACAATGAATTGATCAATATCTTGTTTTTTCCACCACCAATTAGGCTTTCTTTGGGTAATACATTTTGCTGAGAATTTATTTATTCTAAATCAATTTGAACAGGAATATTAACCTATTTTGGTTCCTGGACGTAGAAACTACGTCCAGGAACCATGCGCGCTACCGCATGCTCCCGCGGCCGATCGCGCGCGTACACGCGCGCTCCCGGCCCGCGGTTCGTTAGCCAGGCAATCAGTGAATCGGGCTATGGTGCCCGATCACTGATTGCTCTCCCCTGCTGAAAAAGCGACAGCTTCTCTCGGGAAGCTGTGCTTTTTCTGGCTGTTCCCTCCCCGATGCATCACTCTAAGCGTGTATTACGCTTAGAGTGACGTCATGTAAACAAACTCATAGCCGCCATCTTGTGGCCAAAAAGTAATACTACAACTGAAAGTAAAAAAAAATAAACATTAACACACATTTACATTATAAATCTATTGTTTACCTCCCACCCTCCCAAAACTACCCAAATAAAATGTTTACTATAAAAAAAAAATCATTACAATAAAAAAAACAAAACATGTAAATATTTACCTAAGGGTCTAAACTTTTTAAATATCAATGTAAAGATGAAATATTTCTATATTTTTTTATTTTAAACTTGTAAATAGTGATAGATGCAAAACGGAAAAAATGCACCTTTATTTCCAAATAAAATATTGTCGCCATACATTGTGATAGGGACATAATTTTAATGGTGTAATAACTGGGACATATGGGCAAATACAATACGTGAGTTTTAATTATGGAGGCATGTATTATTTTAAAACTATAATGGCTGAAAACTGAGAAATAATGAATTTTTCCATTTTTTTCTTATTCTTCCTGTCAAAATGCATTTACAGTAAAGTGGCTCTTAGCAAAATGTATCCCCCAAAGAAAGCCTAATTGGTGGCGGAAAAAACAAGATATAGATCGTTCATTGTGATAAGTAGTGATAAAGTTATAGGCTAATGAATGGGAGGTAAACATTTCTCACGTGAAAACGACGGAACGCGAATGGGTTAAGAAAGAAATAGAAAAAAATCATTATTTCTCAGCTTTTGGCCCTTATAGTTTGAAATGAATACATGCTACCATAATTAAAACCCATGTATTTTATTTGCCCATTTGTCCCGCCTATTACACCATTTAAATTATGTCCCTATCAAAATGTATGGCGCCGATGTAACGATCAGTGTCAGCACACAGAGATCTCTGATTATTGGTGATCTGCCGTATCACTAATAATAGAGATGCTATACCTGATTATATGGTGATCTGCAGAATCACCAATAATACTAGTATAGCTAGACACGTGACAACCAGTGGAGGATCGTGTTTGGGTGTAACAGTAATTCAGATGAGAGAGCTTACCCGAGGAGCGGGTGACTCAGCCTGCAGCTGATGCTCACCTAATGGCAGTGTGAGTCCGACAGTACTGCAGGCAAGAGGGCTAATGTGTATAAAACAATAATGTTGAATAACTGATCACTTGTGGAGTAAGTGATTCAAAGTGTACTGCAGCCCGGTAGTGATTTGGTGCACAGTATAAGGAGAGAACCACAGTAGTGCTGAAGTCAGGCTCCCCTGAAGAACAGGTGGAGCTGACTGTTTTGCAGCCTAGGAGTAGTTGATACAATTGGTGCTGTAGCCCAGTTAGATTCAGGCGTTACTGCAGCCTAATAACAAGTGACACAAATAGTACTGCAGTCTAATGGCAAGTGACACAGATAGTACTGCAGCCTAATGGCAAGTGACACAGATAGTACTGCAGCCTAATGGCAAGTTGAAAAATGTGAAGTTCCGCTCGATGTTCCAAAAGTATCAAATTCTTTATTAATGCAGATCACACAGATAATGGCAAGTGACACAGACAGTACTGCAGCCTAGACAGTACTCCCGACTAGAAGGCAGTATCCTACACCTAGGAGATTGGTGCAGGAAACTGATTTCCCTCACTAGTGGCAGGGCCCACCAGTGCGGGTAGAGTGGTCAGACAGGCAGAGTTGACAACCAGCGGACAGACAAAGTACAGAATCGGAAGTCTGATTCAACGTCAGGGACAGGCAGGGTCGGCAACGTGAATCAGATGACTGAGGTACAGAATCGAGAAACTGAAGAATAGTCAGAGGAAGCAATAGGTTATAACAAATAAACAATGCACTAGTACTTTAAAGCTATCAACAGAATCTAGCTAAGTGTGAATTCCCAGCTCCGGCTGGTTCTAACACACTTTGGGAACTGACTGGGATCTGAGCGCTAACTTCAATATAGCATTCGCAACAGCAGACGCGGAGCTACTGAAAGGCCTGCTCTATATATACCCAGCAAGCTCCACAGCGCCGCCCCCATCCCTCCGCCAATCCAGATGCCAGCTTGAGTCAGCTGACCGCAGAATCAGCTGACCCCCCCACTTAGCTGCATAAAGGTCCTGTCGCTCTGCTCGCGCGCGCGTAGCCCTTAACCTGTGAGCAATGGAAGGACCAGGCATAACTTGAGCATTAAACCGCGCAGCAGAGGCCGCCGGCTGATACGCGGAGATAGCCGCCATGCCGCTTGACTCCGCAGCGGCATCTACGCTATTCCTTAAAGCCGATATTTTATTTGGAAATAAAGGTGCATTTTTTCAATTTGCGTCGATCACTATTTACAAGCCCATAATTTAAAAAAATATATTAATATTCATCTTTGACATGCATATTTAAAAAGTTCAGACCCTTAGGTAACTATTTATGTTTTTTTTTTTTTAATTATTGTAATTTTTTTTTTTTTATTAAAAATTTTATTTTTGTTTTTTTTGATGTGGGAGGTAAACAGCTAATTTTAAATTTTAAAAATGTATTAATTTAATAGAAAGTGGTTGTGGATTCAGTTTCACTATTTAGCTACAAGATGGCCATAGTCAAAAAGTCCTGGGAGCGATCGATCTCGCTCCCAAGAAGAATGAAGAATTGAAGACAGGGAACTTTTTGAGCTCAGAAAAACCGCAGCGTCTGAAGAGAAGCTGTCGGCTTTTCTGCGGGGGGGGGGGGATCTATAATCCCTTTCATTTAATGCTGGGCTAAAGGCTGGCGGCGGGAGCGCGCACGGATGCCCCCGCGGGAGGGAATGTTCGTCCAGTTGGGCTTAAGTGGTTAAAGCGGATCCGAGATGAAAAACTAACTATAACAAGTAACTTGTCTATATATCTTATCTAAAGTTTACACAGCATATCTAGCTGCAAACAGCTTCAAAAGTGTATGATTATTTATTCCTGTGATACAGTGAGGGCAGCCATGTTCTGTTTGTCACATTGTCACAGGCTGAGGGCTGGAGATGCTATCAGCTTGCCTGTGTGTAAATTCAGTCCCCTCTCCTCCTCCCCTCTGCCTCTGAAATCAATGGCTAGTAACCTCCTCCTGCCCAGACTGAGCTCCCATAAGCCCTTGCTACAGTGCCAAGGCACAAAAGGAGCTGTGGGCGAGGCTTGTTTAGTTTATAGGGAATAAGAGTACTAAAACAAAACAAGTATGTGGCTTGAGGAATGCCCTATAAACTATATGAAAGGAACACAATTATGCAATGAGTAAAAGTTTATCTCGGATCCACTTTAAGTTTTTCAACATAAACTAAAACTGAGGGATAACTGAAAAAAAGTAATTTTTAGGAGCAGTATGAGGGATAGGTAACAACTATCACTCCAGCACACTCACTCAAACCAAAAGTCTACTGCCGGATACGAGAGATTGTCAGAGGGGATGTGCAGAAGGGTCAGCAAAGAGTCCCAGCAATGCCGATACACAAATTGTAACCCACCATATGCATTGAGACATTGGCTATCATTCATAAAACTGTTGTCGGTAAAGTAAATCTATGTGGGAAAACACAGCTGGCGGAATTTTAGACTTCTGGCTGTTCATTCATAAAAAATGTATCCATGTGCGGTAGCAGTGCGGAGATTCCCCGAACTAGGCTGGCGGTAGGCTTGTGGAAGCACAGGAAGCAGCCGAGTTGATACATTTCTCCGTGTTCTGCTCTGCTGCAGCTGCCTGGGAGGTCTGTGTCTCCATTCACTTAGGTTGTTATTGTCACATCAGAGGGAGCGGTATTTCCCGACCTCACACCGCTTGCGGTGATCTTTATGAACTAACATTTTGTTACATTTGTTATGATAATCACCGCACAAGGCGGTGATTTATCGCTCTGCTCGGTAATGTCAGCTTTTCATGCGAAAGTGCCTTTATGAATGCAGAACTTGCTGAGTGTTCGGTAAAGTCAGCGGTTTTAAGCATTTCCGCATGCGGTAATGCTTTATGAATGATAGTCAATGAATGCTGCTACCACTCCGCGGGAGAACCAGTCCTCACACACCGGTAATCACCTCCAACGGTACAGCTTGTAATGAGGCTATATTCACTAGATGCACAATCTCCCTGAGATTCCCGACAAGCAGATGTCAATGGAATCTGGCTCTCACTGTTATGTCCGGTACAAACCCTGCAATTTCCCGTCATGTCTGATCTGCTCTCGATCAATAACGGGATCAATTTTGTGCAGTAGTGATGTGAAAATTGATTCTGTTTATGGATCTGGAGCTGATCAGACATGTCAGAAATTATCTGTTCGACCCGACGATCTTATGAAAAATTGCATTGTGTGTACCTAGCATTAGATCAGCTTCGGAGCGGAGATTCCAGATCCTTAGAAAACAATATCTTTGATGGCTTCTTTTTTGAGTTACTCTCTTACCGAAGAGAAGCGGCCAAACAGCTGACCAGTGTATCTTCGCTCCATCTGTAGATTTACTGGTCATTAAGATGACAGTTGTTGCTACGGAGATGTACAAGGAGCGAGACAAATCTTTTTTATGTTCATTGCAGCCTAACACATAACCTCATCTGTTACTGAGCAATACAGCTTATTCCTCGACTCACCTATGGCCGACGTTGTCATAAATCAGAAGTAAATTGTTTAAGTAGGGCTTTGCTTTCTCTGGCCAAGACTCCGGGAGAACTGCAAGGCTGGGAATAGTCTCTCTCTACAAGCATCGCCGTGAAATGGAGGCTGTGTTATTATTACCAATATTAAATCAGGATCAGGCATGGTCAATGAGATGAGATGCAAATAATGTTGAGTTGGTGCAAGCTTATGCAAATCCTGTTTGCAAATTTATGCAGATTAAAAATGGAACTCCATCATGGTGGGATTTGATAAAAATAAAAGATGAAAGAGTGGCAGAGAGCCTCAGAACCGGTCCAGATAATGTCCAGAGGGGGTGACGAATCAGGGTGTATGTTTTAGTTTTCTTTTGCAAACTTTATAATACCACAGGTTTGCTTTGACATAAAAAATAATAGTAAAATATCGGGCAGTGATTTTGCTAAGAGCCTGGTCACATTAGTGCCATTTCCACATTATTGGGCCATAACCTGAAAAATGTCCTTTAAGCCCGTAGATGTTGCCATGCCCCTCTGCGTTCAAATTCGCCCCATTAATCTACTGCAGCAGGTGGGAGGGGCTGAGGGACAGCTTGGCCATGCCCCTTTTGCAAATCCTGATATGGAGCAGCAGTCTGGCCACACCTCCTCTTCCAGAAGGCATTGTTCCTCCACTAGACACCAGGGATAAGTACTAGGGATGAGCGAGAACGCAGCTGGTAGGCTTTGAAAAAATTCTCAAATTTCCAATCGTTCCGCACATTTTTGCTGAAGTTCCAATACAGTCAATGAGCCGGGTTTAAAGGTTAAAGTGTACCTGTATGAGAAGAAAAGGCCAAAGACAGATATTTGCCTCAGTAGAGTGAAGACTTTGGGTAATCCAGAGCCTTTCCCCCTCCCCTCAAGCTGTTCCAGTGCTGGCAGGGGCGTTGCTAGGATCCTAAAAGATCAAGGGGGTTAGATTGCAGCACAGAAAAAAATGGGTGTGGCCATGATGTGGGTGCTGAAACATGGGCGTGGCTATGACGTGGGTGCCGAAAATGGGCATGGCCATGATGTGAGTGCTTCCTCACATGGTTATTGGTTGCCTCTGAGGAAGCAGGTTTATCCTGTGAAACGACGTTAGGCATTGCACTTGTATGTCATGCGGTATGGGGATGGAATAAAGGTTTACTAAGCATCATTGCTGCTGCTGGTGCCCGGATGCTTTTTGTTCTACTTCTGTGGATTATAGTTTCATTTGTCTGGAGGCACAGCTAGAGTGACCTGCTACCCCCTGCCTGTCTACAGTCTGCAAGCATCTTGTGCCAATCAACTCCTTCTTCTTTTTATTGACACATATAATAAGGCAGCATTTCCTCCACACAAAAAAAAACACACAACAATGCAGCATTTCCCCCATGATGTGGTGGTCACACATAACAGAAATGAAGACAATAAATCTGCAGAAATGGAGAAATGCCATGAAGAATGAAGACAGTTCTGAAAGCAAAAGGAGTTCAATTCCATACTAACAAGACATAACTAGTAAAGCAAACACTAGGCCACATATAAAATGCAGAAACCATTACCTCAGATGCCAAATGCCGAGACCATTACCCCAAATGTCAAATGAGGAAAACATTGCCCTAAATGTCAAATGCAGAAATTATTACCACACGTGTGAAATGCAGAAATGTTTACCCCAAATATCAAGTGCAGAAACCATTACCATACACGTGAAATATAGAAACTGTTATGCCACATACTGGAAATGCAGAAACCGTTATCACAGATGTGAAATGCAGAAAACATTATGCCACATATATAAAATGCAGAAACCATTACCACAGATATGAAATGCAGACACTGTTACCACAGATGTGAAATGCAGAAAACATTACCACAGATGTGTTGTAAACCGTGAAATAAATGAATGTAAACATGTTTGCAATACCTATCTGATGCGAACAGTGCTGCTATAATTCTGTACAACACTTCAGTGTCTTAAAAAGTGAAATAAATTAATGTACAATATTCAACCCCTGACAAAGGTGTAATGATTGAGGTGCTAATCTGTAGAACGCTAAAAGCCACAATACTATATGTAAGGGCTTGTTTACACTATGAGCATTTGCAGATTTTTTTTAAATGGTGGCAAATTTAGAAATTGCCCTACAAGCGTGTGTGCAATGATTCCCTATGAGAGTGTTCACATACTAGCGTTTCAATTGCCTTCCGCTTTAAAAAGCGCTGCCTGTACCATTTTCTGAGCAGTTTGGCTCAATGGAAGGTATAGGGAAATCACAAAGCGCTTTGTATAGCGATTTCCTGAGCGCTGTTCTGAATAAATGCATTGTATTTATTCATTTCTGGGTGAAAGAGTTCACTTTGTGACTGACGTCAGGAAGTGAAAAAAAGTGTTTTGCAAAAGCTCTTAGAAAAGCCCTTTTCTAAGTGCAAAGTGCAGGGAAACGTGCTTACAAAGCTCTCAATAAATCGCTCTGCGCTAGCGATTTATAATGTAAACAGGGCCTAACAGTCAGTCACCAAGTAACAAAATCTCAAAATGGAATAAAATGCAGGTAATTTTTATTGGTGTTGGCAACTGGACACAGTATAACACAACTGCTGTGTTGGAGTTGCACAGTAAATACATACTAAAGCAATATACAATGGGCTTGATTCACTAACCGGCGCTAAGCCGGTTAGTGTGCCCTAAGTGTTAGTGTGCGCAAACAACGGCGTTAGGTGGTTTGTGCCCACACATTTGAAACAATACTGCTCACTAATAGTGCACGCTGCTGGCCCTTAAAAGTCGAACCCGGAGCGACGAAAATGGCGCATTGGGTGCTCGTTAAGCAGCGCTATGATGCGCCACTTCGAGGGTACCCGATGCGCCATTTTTGTCGCACCGGGGGCGACTTTTAAGGGCCAGCGGGTACAACGTTATCGTCGCACCGTGCACTAATGTCGATGTACCCGCGCTGCGCGGGCAGTGCACGGGGCTGCGCGCAAAATAGGTTTGCGCACACTAGCAGCCAAAAAGGGCTTTTCACACCGGTGCTAACACTTAGCGCAGGTTAGTGAATCAAGCCCAATGACTCCTAGGAATGACAGCTCTCTATGTTGGTTCTACAATATAGCTAGTTAAGGGACTGCTAGCAAAGCAGCAGGAGGACTACCTTGCTGTAACTGTAACTAAGCTCACACTGTTCTAAATGATGTATATCTGTTCTGCACTGCACACAATGCAACCTATTAATCACAGCAGTTATAAGTTTGTAAAACAGACGTAGCTACCATCTCTCACACCCTGAACCATACACTTCATTCCCTGTCTCTGTCTCTAGCTGCCATCACACAGGCAGAGATGTCGCGAACGGTTCCCGAACCGTTGGCCGGTGAACATCTCTGCATCAAAGGGACTTCTACTACTTCCGGGTCGCTATGACCCAGAGTAGTACGCCTGCGCTGCCCGGCGTTGCCGGGCACTTTCTGTGCATGTGCATGACGACGTCACGCTCATGGGCAGAGAGTGTCTGGCAACAGGAGCGCGATCTAGGACACGTTCCGCCGGGCAGCGCAGGCGTACTACTCCGGGTCATAGCGACCCGGAAGTAGTAGAAGGCCCAGAGATGTTCACCCGGCGAACGGTTCGGTCCATCTCTACACACAGGTAACACAAGATGGAGTGACTAACTCCTCCCACCACCCCCTTTATATCTGCCTGGTGGGATCTGTTCTTATTGGCTGCTGGGTTTTGTTGTGCATCCTGGGAACAAATGATTCTCTCAGCAGATGCCCATTCCACGCTCTCTGCTTTCATTTTTTAACTTTTGCCCACGTTCATTTGGCAAGAAAGCGAGAGCATGGCGACCGAATGAGCTGAAAACTTCAGTAAGTGGGAAAGATCTGATTCGCTGCGAGATCAAACTAAGGATTCGCGATCACTCATCCCAAATAATTACTGTAGGACCACCACATGTCTGCGCTGCAAACTGGTGGACATTTTAAAACATGGAGATACAGTATTTAATCTTCAATAATAATGATGGTTGCAGGTGATATAATACAGCAAATATCGTGAGTCATTTATATTTCGCTGGAAGGTCTAATGTGTTATTTAAATAAAATACTAATGGAGGCGGATTTTGGAAAAATGATGTTCTCTCCTTCATCCATCGCGTCTGTCATCATCACCCAGAATTAGAAGCAGGTGCAATTGATTAGAACAACATTCTGAGAGTAGATAGTAGTGGAATCTGATTCAATTTATTTTTTAAGATTAAAAACACGAAATAAAAGCAAAAAGTGCTGGAAAATAAATATTACTAGTCTAAAAAAAAATGTATCGTCTAGAAGTTCTTGTTTGCTCATTTCTATTAGTATATGGTCGGGTTGCAGGGCCGTCACTAGAGGGGAGCAGCCGCTGCGGTGGGCCCAGAGCTGTGGGGATCCCCAACTACTACCCTTCCCTTCCCCCGATACAGGGGACTATACTCCAGATCAGGTGTTTTTGTGGCTACACTTGTTATGGGGGTGACGATCATGATGGTCGCACTTGTTGTATCACCCTTGTGGGATGAGCCCCAAGGCAGAGAAGGGCACCAAGTGGTGGCAAGGGAAGGGGTGTGACCCTTACGGGGCCACATTTAAGTTTTCCTGGGGGTCCCAAAGAATTGTAGTTATGTGTAAGGATCGGTGTCAGCACACAGAGAGAACCCGATTATTGGTGATCTGCAGTATCGCCAATAATACAGATGTCACCTGATTATTGATGATCTGCAGAATCACCAATAATACAAGAGATACAGCAATGATTTCATAAGATCGTGGAAATATCCACCACACGGCGATTCCTCAGAGGTGTGGTTACCTCTGAATGGGAACCCCGTGTGTGAGATCCTCAGTCCAGGCTAAGAGAGGAATCTCGGCCCCTGGCATGATCGTCTGCTAGGGCAGGCGTCTCGGAGAGGCAAGCCTCAGAGATAACCCTACAGTGGGAGACGTTCCACTGAAGGGAGAAAGGTCAGACGAGCAGAGGTTCGGCAACAGAGAAGGCGGCAGCAGTACAGAAACAGAAGGCTGATTCAGAGTCGTTAAACAGGCAGGGTCGGCAACTTGAATCAGATAGGCAGAAGTACAAGAACGATAAGAGTAAAGAGTAGTCAGGGAAAGCCAAGATCAAAACACAGGTAAATATACAAATACAATCCTAATCTAAGGTGTGACGTCCTTGGTATCAACACCTGGAAAACTGGACTAAGGTCTGAGCGCTAACACTATGGGCCTGATTCACAAAGCGGTGCAAACACTTTGCACGCCTGTGAAAAGCCCTTTATCACGCCTAAACTTAGTTTAGGCATGATCTGAAGGAATTTGCGCGAACTCCTGCGCGCAAAGTTTTGCGCGCGTAGCGCGGTGCGCTATGCGCGCAGCGCACCGTGCTTTGCGCGAAGTGCCCATTAAGCCCTATGGGACTTTGTGCGCGCAAAACTTTGCGCGCGGGAGCTTCGCGCGAGTTAGAGCACAAAGCGGTTATAACTTTGCTAGTGCAAAGGTTATCACGCCTAAAGTCTTTTAGGCGTGATAACTGAGTTATCACCGCTTTGTGAATCAGGCCCTATGTGTATTCACGACAGCAGACAAGGAGCAACTGACATCCAGCTCCTTAAATGCTGAGAGTACTCAGCCAGCACGCCCAGAAGCCCAGCCAATCCGGAGACCCCCTGAGGGTCAGCTGACCCTTCTTCGTAGGAGGTAAAAGTCCTGTCGCTTGGCGCGCGCGCGCATGACCCTCTGCCCCTGAGCACCAGAGAGGCCAGGCCCCAGGTCAGCGCACGGACGCGCACCGAAATCCGCCGGCTGAGTTGTGGGACCCGCCGCCATGTCGCCAGCAGCGGCGGCGGCGTCCCCCCTGCTCTGTGCTGGCGGCTCCGCATGTGTGGCGGAAACCGCCGGCTGGGAAGCGGAGACCGCCACCATGCTGCCCTGCGTGGTGGCGGTATTTCCGCTAAGCCTCACATTATGCCACTAGTTTAAGGATAATTATTGAGATGTAAAAAATTCTGAGTTGTTGCAAATGTTATGCTATAAGTATGCAGCTTGCCAATGACGGACCAATCAGATGCAGAAGCTGATTCTTGATACGTAATTTACATTGCAGTCTATGGCAGCATCCAAGTTACCAATAGAGCTACGTGCCCAAATTTAAAGGGACCTGGGCTGAAAACTCACAGATAGCCAACAAGTAACACAACATCCCAAAATAAACAAGATTATTGGTCCCGCCTATCCAAATTGATGAGTTTTGAGCAATTAACTTTTTCTCTTCACTTTTCTCCTAGGGGATAATTTTTCACCTTCTATTTTCCAGCACTCTACAATTGAAAACATACCAAAAAGTAGGCGAAAAAGCAGCATCAAAATTATTTTGAGTATTTTTTTTCCCTTGCTGGCATCATAAAAGGCATTTTATTGGCAAGTTTAAAAATATCTCCATGGAGAAAACTCAGGAGAAAAAGTTAACTGTATATGGCCCCAGGTCCCTTTAAATTTTGCTCTGTGTGTCTTGTGAGCTTCTCATATGATGAATATCAGCCTGACTGAGCGACTACCGATTTTGTATGTGCTCAAATGACCTGCTATGCTCTGGGGAGAGAATACTCCCTGCACATGGAGAGCTATGCACGGAGGCTGCCATATTTATTTCCTTGTAAACAATACCAGCTGCCTGGAAGCCCTGATAATCTTCTGGCAAAAGTAGTGTTTGAGTAAAAACCCTGGAACAAGCATAGGGCTAATCCAGTAAAACCTGAGTCGGAGTATCTGATCTGGGTGCTTGTTCAGGGTCTATGGCTACAAGCATGGGTGTCTGCAAATTTTACAGGGGGGGGGGGGGGGGGGCTTCAAGTCATGCAGCTCGTGTAGCAGCACCGAATAATGGGAATGGCCATGGACCCGAATGTGGGTGTGGTTATGGGTGGAGCCAAATGGCTGCCCCATTCTGCCCCTATGTGCTGGACGCCCATGGCTACAAGTATTAGAGGCACAGGATCAGGAGGACAGCCAGGCAACTTTTATTTATTAATAAACTAGCTGATTGCCCGGCGTTGCCCGGGTATGTATTTGGCTGGTGTTGGCTCTGCATACTTTTTATAACCCTAACACACAATTACTCACTGACCAAGTTTGTGAGCTTTTTAGACTTTGGTATCAATAATTTGCATTGAAATGAAAAAATCTGATTGGCTGTTTGTGGCTCCACCCCCTTTTCTGAATTTGAACCCCAGTGACCCAATAACCAACTGTACCAGGTTTGAGGCCTGTGCCATTAACAGTGCAAGAATGGCAGCAATTAAATATTCCCCTTGAAAAGCAATAGGTGAAGTTTGATTCACTTTTGTAGGCTCCACCTTCTTTTCTGAATATTAATTCCAGTCACCCAGTGACCAACATTGCAAAGTTTAAAAACCCTGCCATTAACAATGTAAGAATGGCTGCAGTTTACATTTTCCCAGTGTAATTTGTATTTGTCTCCACCCATTGATGGATTGCCCGTGTATGTATTTGGCTGGTGTTAGCTCCACCCACTTTCTAACCCTAATGCACAAACACTCAATGACCAAGTTTGTGAGCTTTGGGGTCCTTGGCATCAATAATTTGTATATTCCCATAGAAATTAAACAAATCAGATTGGCTGTTTGTGGCTTCATCCCCTCTCCAGCATTTGAACCCCAGTCACCCAATGACCAACTGTAGCAGGTTTGAGGCATCTGCTATTAACAGTGGAAAAATGGCAGCAATTGAAATATTCCACTTGAAAATCAACAGGTGAATTTTGATTGGCTGTTATAGGCTCCACCCACTTCCCTGAATATTAATCTCAGTCACTCAGTGACCATCTGAGCAAAGTTTGGGAACCCTGCCATAAACAGTGTAAGAAGGGCTGCAGTTTACACTTTCCCAGTGAAATTTGTTTTTGGCTCCGCCCACTTTTTGTAACCTGGACACAAAGTCACTACTTAATGGCCAAGTTTGTGAACTTTGGGGTCCTTGGCATCAATAATTTGTAATTTTCCATGAAATGAAACAAATCTGATTCACTGTTTGTGGCTCTGTCCCCTTTTCTGAATTTGATCCCCAGTGACCAACTGGTCTGAGGCTTGTGCCATTAACAGTGTAAGAATGGCAGCAATTGTAATATTCTCCTTAAAAAGCGACATGTAATTTTTGATTGGCATTTTTAGACTCCACCCACTTTTCTGAACATTAATCCCAGTCACCCAGTAACCAGCTATGCTAAGTTTGAGAACCCTTCCATTAACAGTGAAGAAGGGCTGCAGTTTACAATTTCCCAGAAAAATCTGTTTTAACTCCACCCACTTTTTGTAACCTGGACACACAGTCACTACTTAATGGCCAAGTTTGTGAGCTTTTGGGTTCCTGGCATCAAAATTGTGCTAATGGAAGCAAAGAAATCTGGCTGTTTTAGCTGCGCCCCTTTACT
Source organism: Hyperolius riggenbachi (assembly GCF_040937935.1). Classification (NCBI taxonomy): domain Eukaryota; kingdom Metazoa; phylum Chordata; class Amphibia; order Anura; family Hyperoliidae; genus Hyperolius; species Hyperolius riggenbachi. The sequence continues at coordinate 7,529,871 of NC_090651.1, forward strand.
GAATTTGAACCCCAGACACTTAACGACCGACTGTAGCAGGTTTGAGGCCTCCGCTATTAACAGTGTAAGAATGACTGCAGTTTCAATATTCCCCTTGAAAATCAAAAGGTGAATTTTGATTGGCTGCTGTAGGCTCCACCCACTTTCCTGAATATTAGTCCCAGTCACCCAGTGGCCAACTGTGTCACATTTGAGAACCCTGCCAATAACAGAATGGCTAAAATCAATCTAACAAATCTGATTGGCTGTTTGTGGCTCCACCCCTTTAGTGAATTTGGACCCCAGTCACTCAATAACTGACTGTATCAAGTTTGAGGCCTCTGCCATTAACAGTGTAAGAATGGTAGCAATGTAAATATTTCCCTTGAAAATCAATAGGTAAATTTTGATTGTCTGTTATAGGCTCCACCCACATTTCTGAATATTCATCCCAGTCACCCAGTGGCCAATTGTGTAAAGTTTGGGAACCCTGCCATGTAAAAAATTTAGTTGTTGGCACCGCCCACTTTTTCTAACCTTGACATACAGTCACTCAATTATCAAGTTTATCAGCTTTGGGGTCTTTGGTATCAATACTTTGTATATTCCCATTTAAAAATAAACAAATCTTATTAGCTGTTTGTGGCTCTGCCCCCTTTCTGAGTTTGGGCCCCAGTCACCCAGTGACCAACTGTACCAGGTTTGAGGCATCTGCTTTTAACAGTATAAGAGAATGGTAGCAGCTTAAACATTCCCTTTGGAAATTGAAAGGTGAATTTTTATTGGCTGTTGTAAGCTCCAACCACCTTCCAAAATCTTAATCTCAGTTACCCAATGACCAACTGTGCAAAGTTTGAGAACCCTGCCATTAGCGATGTAAGAATGGCTGCAGTTTGTATTTTCCCAATAAAAGCTGTTTTTGGCTCCGCCCACTTTGTGTGACCTTGACACACAGTCACTCAATGACCACGTTTGTGAGCTTTCAGGTTCCTGGCATCAAAAATGTGTGAATGGAAGCAGTTTATCCACCAAGGAAATCTGATTGGCTGTATGTGGCCCCGCCCCTTTAGTGAATTTGGACCCCAGGCACCCAATGACGACTGTAGCAAGTTTGAAGCCTCTGCCATTAACAGTGTAAGAAAAGCAGCAGTTTAAATATTCCCCTTGAAAATAAATAGGTGAATTTTGATTGGCTGTTGTAGGCTCCACCCATTTTCTTGAATCTTAATCGCATTCACCCAGTGACCAACTGTGGCAAGTTTGAGAACCCTGCCATTAACAGTGTAAGAATGGCTGCAGTTTACATTTTCCCATTTAAAATGAACGGCTGAAATTTGATTGGCTGTTTTATGCTGTTTTCGCGTGATCGCGGCACATACACACACACACACCCACACCCACATCCGATTTTATATATATAGATATGGCAGCCACCATAGCCCTCTCACCTTGGGTTCCCTTTGAGATCTGCACAGTGAGAACACAGAAGGACACTTGCCAATTGAGTTACATGTAGATTTGTCTTGCACAACTACAGTCTCACCCAAGGTCAGGGCCAGGCCGAGACAGAGGCGAGAGAGGCTCCAGCCTCAGTGTGCAGTGTAGGAGGGGATGCAGGGCGGGGCCGAGGCAGAGGTGAGAGAGGCTCCAGCCTCAGGGCACAGTGTAGGAGGGGCACACAACTCACTCAGCTATCATTCCCCTATTGTGTTTGAAGCAGAGAGAAAAAAGAAAAGCGAATACATGGCAGTGACTGCAAGTCAGATAACTAGCTATTAAGGTGTGTGTGTGTGTGTGTGTGTGTGTGTGTGTGTGTGTGTGCGTGTGTTTTGTGGGCCCTGGGGCACCTCTTAGTCTAATATCTATCAGTGTGTAGAGAGCACAGGGTGGGGATGGTAACAACATGGAGTTCCTCCCTGCGCCCATACAGGAAACAGGAAGTGTATAGGTGGCAGTATAACCGGCTGCAAACACTGCCCCTTCCGCCCATATTATACAGCCCTATTCCAGACAGGTAAACAGTCATGCAGGTGTGGTGCTGCCTCTGTGTCGAAGCATAAAATCTATTGAAAAAAACACGGCACAATAGAACAACGGCCGGCGTTTCTCGTGCATCATACACGGAATTGTTTGCTGTTGTGCAAGAGAATGAGCAAATGAATTCAAGCGACCGGCTTCAAACGCAGACAAGGCGTTCGTGTCACCCGAATAATGAGGAACAGCGTTTCTGAAAAGCAGCACAAATTAAGGCAAGCTTTTATAATGTCAATCGAAGCGCTGAATGAACATAAGTGCAGACCGCCACCACTATCCCTCCCAGAGGGGCCACGTGATATCAATGGAGGCCCAGCTAATGAGAGCTTACTTAATGGCCTCGCTACAAAAGCAAGGGAAGAAAGCGCACGCTCGACTCCTTTAAACGAGAAAGCCGGCAATTTATCTACATGAACGCAGGTAAACGGTGCCATTCTATTCCCCGGAGGCAGCCATAAAAGCCCCACATACAGGCTATTATCTCACCAAACAACTCCCTCGTTAGGAAAAGTGCAATCAAGACGGACAAGAAGACCAACAAATTTCCTTTCTAATTTATTCCCACGACAGTCATACGTTTTATACGGATGATCAGAAAGCCGAAAGCGGCAGAAGAAATAAGTTACTATTTTCATCCGGTTAGCAGGCCTGTCATCATTTCCTTTGTTGCAGCAATTCACTAAAAACGTAATTATCACTTTTCAGGTCCTTAACAACACTGTTTGCACGGTATTGCACGCTGCGTGAGGGACACGTTTTTACACTTGGGGTCCGGTTCGGCCCACGGGGGTCATACACGAGGATAGTGCGTGGATAGTTGCCATATTTATGCATTCAGTTGCGCTATCCCTCATGTTGTTAATAGGCATCTTGTTCGTCCATATAGCTTGCTTGCTCTCTGTATGCAGATTTTGGCAGTCTCCTGGTATCTATAGCACGGCACCACACCACTAACTGGTGTTGGCATTGCCTGGCATCACTCACGCCATACATGCAAGCACAGGAGGCAGAGTCTGGGCGGAGCAGGTTGCCTGTACTTCCGCCCTGTGCCCGGAGTCCAGCAAGTGTGTGCAAGGATGTGCAACACAGCCATTGTTGCATCCGACTGGCCGGGGTGCCTCTAGCCATTTTGTGACTCCAGGCGAGAAATCCTGTGGCGCACCCCGCCCTACCCCCCCTCCCCGTGGTGAATCCCACCCCCCCAGTGGTGAATTTCACCCCCAAGCCCCCTGAAAATAGTCGTAATGCAGCAACGATTCACCAAAAAATCAGAAAATACACTTATTGCGGCATGGTTTCACCAGAAAATACACGTTTTTGTGGCCTGGGTTCAAACGGAACCCAAAGCTGACCAAGGAAAATTCTGATGGCAACCAGAGTGAGAAGAGACTAGGGGCCATATGCAATTCACTTTTTCTCCTGAGTTGTCTCCTAGATGATATTTTTAAACTCGTGAATTAAATGCCTTTCAAGCTACCAGAAAGCAAGATAATGCTCAAAATAAATTTGATAGTACCTTTTCACCTACTTTTTGGTACTTTTTTAGTTAAAAAAGTACTGTAAAGTTATTTAAAATTAAAGATGAAAAATGATCTCCTAGGAGAAAACGCAGGTGAAAAAGAGAATTGCATATGGCCCAAGGAATGGAGTATAGAGGGAAAGGGGACAGAACTTCTGTTTCATGGACTACATACACTACCCAGGCGCCGCAACAGTTTGCTTCCTCTCCCCTCCTGTTGTAGCTGGTGGCCAGTCAGATGGGAAAGTAAGAAGAGAAATCAGTGCCAGGCTACATTTCTCAGCATCCCCATATTATAATAGAAAACATGTCCTGTATCTTAAAGAGGAACTGTAACGACAAAACGGCCCCTGGGGGGTACTCACCTCGGGTGGGGGAAGCCTCCGGATCCTAATGAGGCTTCCCACGCCGTCCTCTGTCCCACGGGGGTCTCGCCGCAGCCCTCCGAACAGCGGTGACGCAATATTTACCTTCCTGGCTCCTGCGCAGGCGCTCTGACGGCTGTCGGCGCCGAAGTAGGCGGAAATACCCGATCGCCGTCGGGTCTGCTCTACTGCGCAGGCGCAAGTCTCCGGCGCCTGCGCAGTAGAGCGGACCCGACGGAGATCGGGTATTTCCGTCTATTTCTGTGCCGAAAGTCGCCACAGCGCCCCCGCTGGAACCAGCAAAGGTAAATATTGAACTGACAGTCGGCACAGTCGCCGGCTGTTCGGAGGGCTGCGGCGAGACCCCCGAGGGACGCAGGACGGCGTGGGAAGCCTCATTAGGATCCGGAGGCTTCCCCCACCCGAGGTGAGTACCCCCCAGGGGATGTTATTGTTGTTACAGAGTCTCTTTAAATGGAACCCGAGGCGAGTAGGATATTGAGGCTGCCATATTTATTTCCTTGTAAGCAATACCAGTTGCCTGGCTGTCCTGTTGATCTTCTGATATATGTAGTGTCTGAGTCAAAACCCTGGAACAAGCATATGGATAATCCTGTAAAACCTGAGTCAGCTGAGTCAGAGTACCGGATCTACATATGCTTGTTCAGGGTCTATGGAGACACAGGATCAGGAGGAAATAAACATGGCAGCCTCCATATCACTCTCACCTCTGGTTCTCTTTAAGATGTTAAGATGGCATTCCTCAGAGCATCCTGCAAGGGTCGTCCATTTGCTATTTCAGGTGTGACTTCAGTTGCTGCATGTTTGATCCAGGTGTGACTCCACTGGTTGCATGCTTGTTCCAGGTGTGACTCCACTGGTTGCATGCTTGTTCCAGGTGTGACTCCACTAGCCGCATGCTTGTTCCAGGTGTGACACCGCTGGCTGCATGCTTGTTCCAGGTGTGACTGCTGGCTGCATGCTTGTTCCAGGTGTGACTACTGGCTGCATGCTTGTTCCAGGTGTGACTCCGCTGGCTGCATGCTTGTTCCAGGTGTGACTCCACTGGCTGCATGCTTGTTCCAGGTGTGACTCCACTGGCTGCATGCTTGTTCCAGGTGTGACTGCTGGCTGCATGCTTGTTCCAGGTGTGACTCCACTGGCTGCATGCTTGTTCCAGGTGTGACTGCTGGCTGCATGTTTGTCCCAGGTGTGACTGCTGGCTGCATGCTTGTTCCAGGTGTGACTGCTGGCTGCATGCTTGTTCCAGGTGTGACTGCTGGCTGCATGCTTGTTCCAGGTGTGACTGCTGGCTGCATGTTTGTCCCAGGTGTGACTACTGGCTGCATGCTTGTTCCAGGTGTGACTCCGCTGGCTGCATGCTTGTTCCAGGTGTGACTCTGCTGGCTGCATGCTTGTTCCAGGTGTGACTGCTGGCTGCATGCTTGTTCCAGGTGTGACTCCGCTGGCTGCATGCTTGTTCCAGGAGTGACTCCGCTGGCTGCGTGCTTGTTCCAGGTGTGACTGCTGGCTGCATGTTTGTTCCAGGTGTGACTCCGCTGGCTGCATGCTTGTTCCAGGTGTGACTGCTGGCTGCATGCTTGTTCCAGGTGTGACTGCTGGCTGCATGCTTGTTCCAGGTGTGACTGCTGGCTGCATGCTTGTTCCAGGTGTGACTGCTGGCTGCATGTTTGTTCCAGGTGTGACTCCGCTGGCTGCATGCTTCTTCCAGGTGTGACTGCTGGCTGCATGCTTCTCCCAGGTGTGACTGCAGTGGCTGCATGCTTGTTCCAGGTGTGACTGCTGGCTGCATGCTTGTTCCAGGTGTGACTGCTGGCTGCATGCTTGTTCCAGGTGTGACTGCTGGCTGCATGCTTGTTCCAGGTGTGACTGCTGGCTGCATGTTTGTTCCAGGTGTGACTCCGCTGGCTGCATGCTTGTTCCAGGTGTGACTGCTGGCTGCATGTTTGTTCCAGGTGTGACTCCGCTGGCTGCATGCTTGTTCCAGGTGTGACTGCTGGCTGCATGCTTGTTCCAGGTGTGACTGCTGGCTGCATGCTTGTTCCAGGTGTGACTGCTGGCTGCATGCTTGTTCCAGGTGTGACTGCTGGCTGCATGTTTGTTCCAGGTGTGACTCCGCTGGCTGCATGCTTCTTCCAGGTGTGACTGCTGGCTGCATGCTTCTCCCAGGTGTGACTGCAGTGGCTGCATGCTTGTTCCAGGTGTGACTGCTGGCTGCATGCTTGTTCCAGGTGTGACTGCTGGCTGCATGCTTGTTCCAGGTGTGACTGCTGGCTGCATGCTTGTTCCAGGTGTGACTGCTGGCTGCATGTTTGTTCCAGGTGTGACTCCGCTGGCTGCATGTTTGTTCCAGGTGTGACTCCGCTGGCTGCATGCTTGTTCCAGGTGTGACTGCTGGCTGCATGATTGTTCCAGGTGTGACTGCTGGCTGCATGCTTGTTGCAGGTGTGACTCCACTGGCTGCATGCTTGTTCCAGGTGTGACTGCTGGCTGCATGCTTGTTCCAGGTGTGACTGCTGGCTGCATGCTTGTTCCAGGTGTGACTCCACTGGCTGCATGCTTGTTCCAGGTGTGACTGCTGGCTGCATGCTTGTTCCAGGTGTGACTGCTGGCTGCATGCTTGTTCCAGGTGTGACTGCTGGCTGCATGCTTGTTTCTGGCATGACTACTCTGACTCAGGGGCGTAACTAGAAATCACTGGGCCCCCCTGCGAATATTTGGATGGGCCCCCCCCCCCCCATAGGTGCCAAATAATCGTAATGGGGCAGCGTTTCACTGTAAATTAATTGTAAAGTGGGCAGCATTTTACCAGACAATCGTAATGTGGGCCAGAAAATCGTAATGTGGGCAGAGTTCACCAGAAAATCGTAATGTGGGCCTTTAGAAAATCATAATGTGGGCAGAGTTCACCAGAAAATCATAATGTGGGCAGAGTTCACCAGAAAATCGTAACGTGAGCAGCAGTCACCAGAAAATTGTAACGTGGACAGCATTCACCAGACAATCGTAATGTGGACAGCGTTCACCAGAATATCGTAATGTGGGACAGAAAATCGTAATGTGGGCAGAGTTCACCAGAAAATCGCAATGTGGGCAGCAGTCACCAGAAAATCGCCATGTGGGCAGCAGTCACCAGAAAATCGCAATGTGGGCATCAGTCACCAGAAAATCCTAATGTGGGCAGCAGTCACCAGAAAATCGCAATGTGGGCAGCAGTCACCAGAAAATCCTAATGTGGGCAGCATACACCAGAAAATCGTAATGTGGGCAGCAGACACCAGAAAATGGCAGTGTGGGCAGCAGACACCTGAAAATCGTAATGTGGGCAGCAGTCACCAGAAAATCCTAATGTGGGCAGCAGACACCAGAAAATCGCAATGTGGGCAGCAGTCACCAGAAAATCCTAATGTGGGCAGCAGACACCTGAAAATCGCAATGTGGGCAGCAGACACCAGAAAATCGTAATGTGGGCAGCAGACACCTGAAAATCGTAATGTGGGCAGCAGACACCAGAAAATCGCAATGTGGGCAGCAGACACCAGAAAATCGTAATGTGGGCAGCAGTCACCAGAAAATCGTAATGTGGGCAGCAGACACCTGAAAATCGTAATGTGGGCAGCAGGCACCTGAAAATCGTAATGTGGGCAGCAGACACCTGAAAATCCCCCTCTAGCTAGTCAATGTGTGTGGGCAGCGGGCAGCAGCGGGATACATACCTTCTTCCTTGCGTTCCATCGCCGCCTTCTCGCTCTAGCGGCTGACGTCACTTCCGCTTCCGGAAGTGACGTCAGCCGCTAGAGCGAGAAGGCGGCGATGGAACGCAAGGAAGAAGGTATGTATCCCGCTGCTGCCCGCTGCCCGCTGCCCACACACATTGACTAGCTAGAGGGGAGCGCAGAGGGGAGAGCCCCGAGGTGAGGGAGAGGGGGGAACTTCCCCTCTCCCCGCCGACTGTGGGCAAGGCTTTTCCCTCATGCTGCCACCCCTCCAGCCCCCAAAAAACGGCCCCGAGCGGGCCCCAGGGGGGGGGGCCGGGCCCCCCCGCGGGCGCAAGCGCTGCAGGGCCTATTGCTACGCCCCTGCTCTGACTGCATGCATCTCCCAGGTATGACCACTGACTGCATGCTTGTTCCAGGTGTGACTGCTGGCTGCATGCTTGTACCAGGTGTGATTCCACTGGCTGCATGCTTGTACCAGGTGTGACTCCACTGGCTGCATGCTTGTTCCAGGTGTGTGACTACTGGCTGCATGCTTGTTCCAGGTGTGTAACTCAAGCAAAACATTAATACAACCATCCGACAAGTAGCATATCTTTGAAAAAAGGGTTAAATGACCAGATTTGAATGGCTTCTGGATTCCTTCACAGCAGATCTGCCTCTTCCGTCTGCTCTGAACTGTCAGAATGAGACTTCATCATATGTCACAGGTCACTGCACATCACTCCTCCATGTGCCATTGTTAGATGATTTGCATGGTGTAGGACACAATCTATAAATGTCATTTATATCTGATGAGCAGTAAAAGGTGATGAGGTAATATAATAACCAGCTACGGCCTTGCTCCATACAACTCCATGAATACAATTCAGCTGTCTATTGTGCCTGATGGGAGGCCAGAGGCCTGACTGACAGATCTCCTTATTAGCTGCCTATTTGCCTCATCTCTGTATTCCGATTGGTCGTACTTACTTCATTATGACGTTCCACATTCCAATCTTGTACCGGCAGCCTGCCTCAGACAATCTGCATTGTGGAGGAACACATCTTCTTCTGATATGGAGGCAGTGGAGGTCCTCACATTCAATCTTCTACCAGCAGCCGGCCCCGCCCTCCCAGGCAATCTGCATTGTAGAGATCATATCTTCTTCTCACAGGAAGGCAGTGGAGGTCTTCACATTCCAATCTTCTACCGGCAGTCTGCCCCGCCCTCTCGGACAATCTGCATTGTAGACATCACATCTTCTTCTGATCGGGAGGCAGTGGAGGTCTTCACATTCAGTCACCTATCAGCAGCCTGCCCCGCCCCCCCCCTCTCAGACAATCTGTATTGTGGAGGAACATATCTTCCTCTGATAGGGAGGCAGTGGAGGTCTTCACATTCAATTGTCTACCGGCAGCCTGCCCCGACTATACTTTCAGGAATTATGTCTATAGTTTTTGACTGTTGGAATGCGCTTGAAAGTGTCCAAACTCACCAATCTGCATTGTAGAGGAACACATCTTCTTCTGACAGGGAGGCAGTGGAGGTCTTCACATTCAATCTTCTACTGGCAGCCTGCCGCACCCTCCCAGACGAACTGCATTGTAGAGGAGTTCATCTTCTTCTGATAAGGAGGCAGTGGAGATCTTCACATTCAATCTTCTTCTGATAGGAACATATCTTCTTCTGATAGGGAGGCAGTGGAGGTCTTCACATTAAATCTTCTACCAGCAGCCTGCCCCTCCCTCCCAGACAATCTTCATTGTAGAGGAACACATCTTCTTCTGATAGGGAGGCAGGGGAGGTCTTCCCATTCCAATCTTCTACCGGCAGTCTGCCCCGCCCTCTCAGACAATCTGTATTGTGGAGGAACATATCTTCTTCTGATAGGGAGGCAGTGGAGGTCTTCACATTCAATCTTCTACCAGCAGTCTGCCTTGCCCTCCCAGGCAATCTTCATTGTGGATGAACATATCTTCTTCTGATAGGGAGGCAGTGGAGGTCTTCACATTACAATCTTCTACCAGCAGCCTGCCCCGCCCTCTCAGACAATCTGTATTGTGGATGAACATATCTTCTTCTGATAGGGAGGCAGTGGAGGTCTTCACATTACAATCTTCTACCAGCAGCCTGCCACGCCCTCTCAGACAATCTGTATTGTGGATGAACATATCTTCTTCTGATAGGGAGGCAGTGGAGGTCTTCACATTACAATCTTCTACCAGCAGCCTGCCCCGCCCTCTTAGACAATCTGTATTGTGGATGAACATATCTTCTTCTGATAGGGAGGCAGTGGAGGTCTTCACATTACAATCTTCTACCAGCAGCCTGCCCCACCCTCTCAGACAATCTGTTTTGTGGAGGAACACGTCTTCTTCTGATAGGGAGGCAGTGGAGTCTTCACATTCAGTCATCTATCAGCAGCCTGCCCCACCCTCTCAGACAATCTGTATTGTGGAGGAACATATCTTCTTCTGATAGGGAGGCAGTGGAGTCTTCACATTCAATCTTCTCAAAAACATGTTGCTTTTTTGATATCCAACCTGTCAAAGCACTACACTGTAAAGGATAAAGTACAATGCCCCCCTAGAAAGAAGAACCAGTCACCAAATTCCACGGATGATTCAGAAGCCTGAAACCAGCTGGTGGCAGCGGGCCTGAATTATTAAAGCCTAACTTAGGGCCATCAAACTCCTATACACAGTGGACCAAAATTAAAAACTGAGAACGCAGGCCAACCTTAGTGTCTAATGGCCCCTCCCTCTCCTATACAGTTCCCTGGTGTCTAGTGGCCCTCCCTCTCTTCTGCATGCAGTTTAGCAGTGTCTAGTGGTCTCTCTCTCTCCTATACAGTCCCCCAATGTCCAGTACCCGCCCTCTCCCCCTCCCCTATACATATCCCTGGTGTCTAGTGGCCCCCTCCCTCCCCTTTACAGCTCACTGGTGTCTAGTGCGGGACACTATACAGTTCAGTGGTTTCTAGTGGTCCCCTATCCCTATTTTCTACAGTTCCCCAGTCTCTCCCCCTCCATGCAGACCCTCGTATCACTCCCCCTCCATGCAACTGTTAGCGCTAAAGAGGAGAAAGACACAAGCGGGTCAAATCTGTGAAATTTGCTCTGCAAAAGTTGTTAAAATGAATCTGAAGTGAAAATAAATTAAGATTAAAAAAACTGTTTCCATACACCTAATCCTTAATAAGACTTTTGTGGATTTACTTATTCTTATTTTACTTTTAAAGCAAACCTGAAATAAAAATAAAGATATCAAATGATTGTAAATATAGACTAGCGGCAACAATCTTTAGAAGTTGCATATTTTCATATATTTACAATTAAGTTTAAGTTTGATCTTTGAGGTTTGCACATTAGCCATTTCAGTGTGGCGTACAATCTGGTTCACTCATGTGCCAACAAAAGGAAATAATAAACATTTTAGAATATTAGGATTAACCACTTGAGCCCACAGGCCATTTTACCCTTACCACCAAGAGCCAATGAATGGGAGGAGTGCTGAAAGGTAAGAGGACCTTTCAGCACTCCTCCTATTCATTTGGCCATAACTTTATGACTGCTTCTCACACCTAAATAATATTATATCTTGGGTTTTTTTGCCACAAATTAGGCTTTTTGTGGGAGATACTTGTATTCAGAAATTACTAATTACTTTATTTTCTACGCATTATATAAGGAAAAACAAGAAAAAAAAATGAAAAATACACAATTTCTCCAATTCTATCGCCTATAGTTTAAAATAAGCAAAGCTACTATAAAAATATCCCACCCATTTTATTTGCTTGTTAGTCCCGGCAATCACATTTAAATTATGTTCTTAGTATAATGTATGGCACTGATTTATTATTTGGAAATAAAGGTGTATTTTTTCAGTTTTTTTTTTTTTTTTTGTATGTGGTCAACAATTATAAGCCATTATTTACTAAAATAACAGTAATATACCCTCATGACAAACATGTTAGAAAAAGCTGAGTCCTTAGGCAACTATTTATATATTTTTTTTTAAAAACTGGGGGGGTTAATGTTCAATTTTTTTTATTTTATTTTAACTCTTTCTGTTACTTTCTTTACTATGAATGGAAATGGCCCCTGATTAGGGTCATGTCCATTCATTCCAGGCACTGCGATTGGCTCTGAAAACACGTGTAACTTAATGGCCAGCAGTGATTGGCAGGGCTGCGCACCGCTCAGCTGCAGCCATGTTGGGAGCCTCTTTCCACCAACTCTCAGCGTTAAGGAGATTTAGCCTGCCCAATGTCGCCCTCAGTCTGCAAAGCTTTAGAGACACTACTTAGCAGCAGCAGCCATGTCGGAAGCCTCCATTCTCTAGCTCTCTAGGTTTTTGAACACGGGAGGAGGACACATAGGGACAGAAGACATAAGGACACATGAGGAGGGGCCAAAGGGACAGAAGCAGACACAGGAGAACAGAGGAGGACACAGAGAGACAGAAGAGGACACAGGGAGGCAGAGAAGAACACAGGGGGACAGAGGAGAAAACGTGGACAGAAGGGGACACAGATGAGGACACAGGAGGGGGACAGAGGAGGACACAAAGGGACAGAAGTGGGGACAAGGGGACAGAAGAGGACATGGGGGGGGGGGGCAGAGGTACAAAGAGAACATGTAACATAATACTTGGGGGTAGATCATCCACAAGATGACCCTGCACCATGGATGCACCAGATTTTTTATTTTTCCTCCTGCTTTTTGTCTTCTACATCTAGGCGCGTCTCATGGACCAGTGTGCCTTAGTAAATTGACATTTCCCAATATGTTCAGCAAAACCAGCTGCTGGTAATGCATAGTGAAATGAAGAATAGCGTCTAATACAGAAGATCTGCTTATTGCCCCAAGATAATAAATAAAGGCCAATGCTTGCCCAAGTCCTCCTCCCCAGCTTGCATTTTACCGCGCCTGCAGCTTTAAATCCTTCCCTCGTCCTGTCGGCTTCTGGATGCAGGAATAGATCTTGTGGGAGAGATGAAGCCTCCAGAAAACATAACTCATCCTCTGGGAACCGAATGGCACTAATTTTATGCCCAGCAATTTAATTTAAATAATATAATTATATCGCTGCAGAAATACCTCATTTATTTTCGCGTCCCGTTGAAATGTCACTCATAAATATTTAATTGCTTGATGTCTATTTTTTTCCATTTGTCTTTTATTTTTGTGGACTTTCTATTCCTGTCTCTCCAGTTACTGTTCTCTCCATCACTCTTTGCAAATGCCATTCATGCAATACTGCAGCTCTATAGCCTAAACTGCCGGCTGGAAAAGAGGCCACTTCATATTGGGAAGGTATTTGTAAAGGGTAGCATGTAAGATTGATATATTCTTGTATAATACAATAGAGTACACTCATTACTGTCTTCTTTTTTTGGGCGCAGGATATTGCTGAAGTTATACTTTCCCTAACCACCCCCCTCTCCACTCCTAACACTAACCTCTCCCTCTCCACTCCTAACACTAGCCTCCCACCTCTCCACTCCTAACACTAACCTTCCCTCTCCACTCCTAACACTAACCTCTCCCCTCTCCACTCCTAACACTATTCTCTCCCCTCTCCACTCCTAACACTAACCTCTCCCTCTCCACTCCTAACACTAACCTCTCCCCTCTCCACTCCTAACACTATTCTCTCCCCTCTCCACTCCTAACACTAACCTCTCCACTCCTAACACTAACCTCCCCACTCTCTACTCCTAACACTAACCTCTCCACTCCTTTCACTATCCTCTCCCCTCTTCACTCCTAACACTAACATCTCCCCTCTCCACTCCTAACACTAATTTCTCCCCTCCTAACACTAACCAACTCCTCTCCACTCCTAACACTAGACTCACTACTTTCCACTCCTCACATTAACCACCCGCACTCCACTAGTAACACTAACCTCTCCACTCCTAACACTACCCCCCTCCCCCTCCACTCCTAACACTAACCTCTCCCCTCCTAACAGTAACCTCTCCACCTCTTACATTAACCTATTAACACTAACCTCTCCAACTCTTACACTAACCTATTAACACTAACCTCTCCACCTCTTACACTAACCACCCACTCTCCACTCCTAACACTAACCTCTCCCCCTCAACACTAACCACCCACTCTCCACTCCTAACACTAGCCTCTCCCCTCAACACTAACCACCCATTCTCCACTCCTAACACTAGCCTCTCCCCTCAACACTAACCACCCATTCTCCACTCCTAACACTAGCCTCTCCCCTCAACACTAACCACCCATTCTCCACTCCTAACACTAGCCTCTCCCCTCAACACTAACCACCCATTCTCCACTCCTAACACTAGCCTCTCCCCTCAACACTAACCACCCATTCTCCACTCCTAACACTAGCCTCTCCCTTCTCCAATTCAAACACTAGCCTCTCCACTCCCTCCAAAAGGGGACAGTTGGAAGCTATGCATACGTCTCTCTGTGTAGTTTAGCCGTTGTAATGGCCGTCCTCTGTATACCTGCTCATTTCTGGCTGCTGTGCGTGGTGTACGGGGCGCACCGAGCCGGCTGCAGAGAAGGAAGCTCCTTTGGAAATAATGGTTGTCTTATAGATGTCACTCTGGGCAGTTATGCTCCAATTAAAATGGCGCAGAGGAAAGCGAATCCCTCTACTGATTTGTTTAGAGTTTCTGCAGATATGGGGGGATGTCTGAGTCCGAATCTTCAGACTGTAACATCTACATATTCATACGATGGTTTGGAAAGTAATGAGCACTGAGGGGACGGAAGATATTAATGTTCCTGTTGTCATTTCTGTCCAGCCTGTACCATACAATTTCGGAGGGAATCTCTGGCAGCAGATGTTACATTCTCCCATACAAGGCTGATCACAGTTACTCTGTAAAGCTGGCTGTCAATCTCCTGGGCTTATTTTTCCTCTATTGTTGCAGCTCTAACAAGCGACAATCCTAATAACCGAGATTCTCAACCAGGGATGGTCGTAGTCAGCCAACTTCGCTACGCTGGAACAAGCGCGTGACAGGGAGCATGAGACACAGTTCCAACTGTCCTGTGTCCTGATCACCCCTCCCAGCTGCGCGCTCTAGGCTACAAATCTCAAATTCAAATTAAAAAAAACAAATTTGTGCCAAAACAGCAGAAGGAGAACAACAACCTCAGAAATCCCATCATGCTTTGCACAGCATCAGGGGAAAATGCCCAGGCAGATTTCTTCTGTGCAGCTAAAAATGAGGCTTGTATAAGAGAAACAAAGTTCTGATGCTCTTAAAGTGTTAAAGAGACTCTGTAACGTCAAAAAGACCCCCTGGGGGTACTCACCTCGGGTGGGGGAAGCCTCCGGATCCTAATGAGGCTTCCCACGCCGTCCTCTGTCCCACGGGGGTCTCGCTGCAGCCCTCCGAACAGCCAGCGACAGACCCGACTGTAAAATCAATATTTACCTTTGCTGGCTCCAGCGGGGGCGCTGTGGCTGCTTTCCGCTCCGAACTACACGGAAATACCCGATCTCAGTCGGGTCCGCTCTACTGCGCAGGCGCCGGAAACTTGCGCCTGCGCAGTAGAGCGGACCCGACTGAGATCGGGTATTTCCGTGTAGTTCGGAGCCGACAGCCGTCAGAGCGCCTGCGCAGGAGCTGGGAAGGTAAATATTGACGTCATTCTCAGAGGGCTGCAGCGAGACCCCCGAGGGACGGAGGACGGCGTGGGAAGCCTCATTAGGATCAGGAGGCTTCCCCCACCCGAGGTGAGTACCCCGCAGGGGATCTTTTGACGTTACAGATCCTCTTTAAAGAAACACCAGGCCTTTTCAGTACTGCTGAGTAGATTTTTAGTCTTTAACAAACTGTTTCCTTACTCTGATTACACCTCTCTGATACTGCAGATCTGCTCAGTACGATTTGGGGCTCCATATCAATAGAGTGTTTGGGGCCCCATGTAAAATCTGCACTGTGGCCCCAAGCTCCTTAGTTACGCCACTCGTTCAACCTCTGACGTGAAAACAGTGAGAAACGCTGCCTTATTGGATGACCTCATGGCCAAGTCAATAATGCAATTTGTTTGTATTATTGATCAAGAGGAAATTTTTAGAGCATTTTAAGAGAACTAAATTAAAAGTACTCTTTACGACCCAAAGCGGGTAGGCCTCTCCTTTCCCCTCAGATCAGCTGGGCGTTTAACAGCCTCTCGTTCTATGAACATTTGTCTCTCTGTCGGCGTCAGCACAAAATACTCAGCAGAGATTCCAGCGAATCCCTATGAAGCTCCCCTTGGAAGATACCGTAATGTATCCACAGTGTATGTTGGGACACATTCTATCTCTAGTAACAATAGACTGCTGGGAATATCTGCACTGAATGCAAAGCACAAAGCAGAGAAGCGTGAGTGGTGGGTACATTTATCGTTCAGGAGGCCATTTTTATCCAGTTGTGTAGTGAAATCTTCCCTTTCCATCGACTGTATAGAAAAAGCACTTGTGTTATTCCATTGTAAAGCTCCTCTTAAAGGCTAGCTAGAAAAAAAAATAATTAGGCTTAAAAAACCTCGCAGCTGTAGAACAATTGACCGCCAGGAGGGATAAAGAGAACCTGAACTGAAAATAAAAAAGTCAAAATAACCATACACAGGTCATACTTACCTCCTGTGTAGTCTACTTCGAAATCTCTTTCTTCTCTCCTGTCCTCCATTTTAAAAATGGCCATTACCCCATAACAGCTTCCTGGTCAGCACACTGTTAAACTGTAATATCACCCACTTGAGCTATAGGGAATCATGGACATTACCTTGCACATTCAATTGTAACTGACAGCTGCTAATATATAACTGACAGCAACTGGTATATTTCAGTTCTGACAAAATATTGCCTTTAAAGGGAACCTGAAGTGAGTAAAATTATTTAAAATAAACACATGTCGTAGCTGCAAATGAATATTACATACTTACCTCACCGTTGGTCCTTCTCAGAAGTGCACCGTTTTCTTCTTACAGTGATCCCTTCCAGTTCCGGCAATATTTTGTCAACTGAAATATACCAGTTGCTGTCAGTTATATATCTGCAGCTGTCAGTTATATATCTGCAGCTGTCAGTTACAACCGAATGTGCAAGGTAATATCCATGTTTCCCTATTGCTCAAGTGGGCGATATTACAGTTTACCAGTGTGCTGACCAGGAAGCCGGGGTAATGGTCATTTTTAAAATGGAGGACGGAGAATTCCATTGATCACAGTGGACAAATGGGACACAGGAGAGGAGAAAGAGATTGAGGAGTAGACTACACGGGAGGCAAGTATGACCTGTGTATGTTTGTTATGACTTTTTATTCTGAGTTCAGGTTCTCTTTAAAGAGAGTCTATAGCCATAAAAATGACCTCTTTTTATTGGCCAGTTCGCTTCAGCAATAAAATCATAGCTGATACGTCGTATTCCCACGGCAGAACCCTATGTATTTATACACCCGAAATCCCCGGGGCAAAATTCGGTGATCCTTCCTGGAAGAGGCAGAGTTTTGTGCTGTAGCTCTGCCTCTGCTTAAGTCGATCTCCGCCTCTCCCCGCCGAGCTCAGTCTTCTTTCACTGAGAGGGGCGGGGAGAGGTGGAGATCAGTGGAGATTGACTGGAGGCAGAGCTACAGCACACAGCTCTGCCTCTCCCCAGCAGCAAAATCCACGACCTGGAAAGTTGCAGAATTTTGTCCCTGGGATTTTGGGGGGATAATTACCTTGTTCTGCCGCGGGAATGCGGCAAATCAGCTTTGATCTTAATGCTTAACTTAACTCGGCAATAAAAAGAGTTAATTTTTATGGCTTCAGACTCAGCCTTTAAGTGGTCCTAAAATATTGAGGAAACATGGATTTGACCAATAATGCAGTATAATGTTTATACAAAACAGGTGCCTTAACGATATGGAGAATAATGCACTAAAGTATTGAAGACACCCATTTTTACATTTATTTACTGGTTTCAGCATCAGAAACACTTCCTATATCTATATATTGCTGTATACTGGTATGTAGCCACGCCCTCCCAGTGATGTCACAGCCTAGGCTATGATGTCGCAGAACCTTCTGCCCCAGAGCACTCTGGGAGACCAGGGCCTATATGCAATTACATTTTTCTCCTGAGTTTTCACCAAGGAGATCATTTTTCATTTTCGCTTTAAAGTAACTTTCCTGGACCAAACATGGCGGCATACATACGGGTATAAGCCCCGCCCCCTGACCCCAATAGGACAGTTCACGTATACATTTGAAGAAACCGCCCCCTCTCACCATTCTTTTTTCTGTCCTCGAATGGACAGGTTCACTGTGTATTTTTTTCTTTGTATTTCTTTGTTTTTTTAAGGTCTCCTTGGACTCTATCTGTAGGGCAGCTAGTTGGTCCTCTGTCCATACTTTTATGAAACACTATCATATTGACCCAGCATCATTGACTTCTGTAAAAAGCTGTTCTTTTGTGTAAATAAATTGTTCACTTTTGCAGTATTCCCTCCCTCTGTGGTGATTTTTTACATCCCATATGTATGCCGCCATGTTTGGTCCAGGAAATCGGAAAATTGAATACTTACCTTCCGTAATTTTCCTTTCCTGGATCAAACGATGGCGGCATACGAATCCCTCCCTCTTGTCCATTCGAGGACTGATTTTTACCGACAATGGTGAGAGGAGGCGGTTTCTTTAAATTTATACGTGAACTGTCCTATTGGGGTCAGGGGGCGGGGCTTATACCCGTATGTATGCCGCCATGTTTGGTCCAAGAAAGGAAAATTACGGAAGGTAAGTATTCAATTTTCCGATTTTCAGAACAACGCAATTAAAAAAGTACCAACAAGTAGGTGAAAAAGTACTGAAAAATTATCCTGAGTATTTTCTTGCTTGCTGGCAGCTTAACCTTTTCGGGACCGGCCGCCTACCCCCCCTTAAGGACCAGGCATTTTGCACGGGAAGGGGGGTGCGCGCATTTGGGGGGGTCAGGCGGCCGGATCCCGTCTGTGGCTGGCTGGTTTTGTGTCCCCCCATGGTGGCCTGGGCCCCCCCTTCTGCCAGCAGCCTTCACTTACCTTCCAGGCTCCAGCGATGAGCCACACGGGACCCTCTTCTCCGGCCGGCATCTCCGTTCTGTCTGACGATCAGTTCCGGGTGGCGGCTTGATGACGTCATCAAGCCGGGACCCGGCGCTGACGTCAGATGGAGCGGAGATGCCGGCCAGAGCGGAGGGGGGCGCCGATCGTCGCTGGAACGGCAGGGAGGTGAGTGGATCCTCTTCTTTCCCCCCTGCTGCCGCAGCTGTCAAACAGATCACTACGATCCGACGGCGATCGTAGTGATCACGTGATCAGCAGCCATACGCGATGGCTGCTGATCACTCGGGGGAGATGTCGGCTGTCATATGACAGCTTAATCTCCCCCTCCGGGTGCGCACGATCGCGTCGGGAGCGGAAATTGCGGGCCGGCGTAGATTCTACGCCGCATCAGGCTAGAACAGCCACAAGTGCGGCGTAGAATCTAATGCACGTGGTCCCAAAAAGGTTAAAAGGCATTTTATTTATAAAATGTGAAAATATCATCTAGGGGAAAACTAAGGCGAAAAAGTGAATTGAATGAGGGCTCAGGTGTTGTTTCTGCTCACTATGAAACATGCAACGGACATTCCGCAAGTGATGCAACTTGCAATCAGTTAAGATGTTTCTACCTGTGATAAATGTAAGTATGTAAATCAGGGCTTTCTCCGTTGGTTTTCTTCCTGCTTTGCCAACATGTTTTTGTATTTCTGGCTGTCCAAAACCATTAGCCTTCCATGTCTGACACTATCCATCTCTCCCAATAGAGATTTCATGGTTTATGGAGGAAACCCAGGCAAAACTTTGCCATGGATGACTCTACACTTCATTGTCCCTCTAATTGTTGGGTACACACTATGAGATTTTATGGTCAATTTGCTGTCAGATCGATTATTTCCAACATGTTCGATTTGCTTTCCGATCGATTCCCGAGCATTTTCCGATCGATTTCTGTTAAATTTGATAGGAAATCGATCGGAAAATGCTCGGGAATCGATCGGAAAGCAAATCGAACAAGTTGGAAGTAATCGATCTGACAGCAAATCGACCATAAAATCTCATAGTGTGTACCCAGCATAAGAAGCAAAATATTTGGTCTATGTCAATCTCTAAGGTCTTGTTCACATAATAGGCGTTTTTTTTTATAAAATTTTAAGCGTTTGTGCAATGATTCTCTATGAGAGAGTTCATATCAGAGTGGTTCGTTTGCGATCCACTTTGCAAAGCGGTGCTTGGGCCATTTTTTAGGCGATTTGCCTCAATAGAAGGTATAGGAAAAAACGCAAAATGCTCAAAAAATCACTTTGGCAAGTGAGTACGTGAGCATTTAAAAAAAAAAACATTGTATTTATTTTTTCCGGATTTTTTTTCCGGATCAAAAGACAGAAGCGCTCTGCAAAAGCGCTTACAAAAACGCCCACAAAAACGTGCGAACTTGCGGAAAATTGCCAAAAAATGCTTAAAAAAGGCGGAAAAAAAGCCCACCGCGGACAGGCACGCGAGCCGAATGCAATGTGAACAAGGCCTGAAAAAGATGAACAAAGTTACCTTCAGCAGCAGCTAATAGGCGGTGGACACCATTGCCTGTGTGACTGGAGCCTCAGATCACATGAATGCGGCGGTTGTCATGTATTTGGTGGTGGTGAAACATTGGTGGAAACAACGGAAGCAGTAGATTTGGGCGCATGAGACAAGTGGACAAAAAGGGCGCCCCATTCACTCCCATTATAAATATCGTTTAATGGGCGCCGAACAGGGAAAAAAGGGCGCCGGAGATTAACGTTTTACAAACGGCGCCCGGAGATTTTTAAGGATTTATAACTGTGCTTGTGATGATTTAACTTTACAAAATGAGCCCGTGACGAATAACGTTTATAAAAATACTAAACATATTTATTCTATTTAATTAAAACATTATTTAAAATTTTAACCCTTACTGTTTGTAAAACATTATTATTCACAAAATAAAGCGATCAGTACGTAACGTAAATTCCAATATATTTTTTACAATCACTATTTGTAAAACATTTCTAAAACCTTATTATCCACCCAAAAAAATGATTTACATTTTTTTATTTAAATTTTTTATTTATTAATGTTTGTAAAACATTATTATCCATAGGGGGTCTTAGGTTTAGGCACCACCAGGGGGGTCTTAGGTTTAGGCACCACCAGGGGGGTCTTAGGTTTAGGCACCACCAGGGGGGTCTTAGGTTTAGGCACCACCAGGGGGGTCTTAGGTTTAGGCACCACCAGGGGGGTCTTAGGTTTAGGCACCAACAGGGGGGTCTTAGGTTTAGGCACCACCAGGGGGGTCTTAGGTTTAGGCACCACCAGGGGGGTCTTAGGTTTAGGCACCACCAGGGGGGTCTTAGGTTTAGGCACCACCAGGGGGTCTTAGGTTTAGGCACCACCAAGGGGGTCTTAGGTTTAGGCACCACCAGGGGGGTCTTGGGTTTAGGCACCACCAGGGGGGGTCTTAGGTTTAGGCACCACCAGGGGGGTCTTAGGTTTAGGCACCACCAGGGGGGTCTTAGGTTTAGGCACCACCAGGGGGGTCTTAGGTTTAGGCACCACCAGGGGGGTCTTAGGTTTAGGCACCACCAGGGGGGTCTTAGGTTTAGGCACCACCAGGGGGGTCTTAGGTTTAGGCACCACCAGGGGGTCTTAGGTTTAGGCACCACCAGGGGGTCTTAGGTTTAGACACCACCAGGGGGGTCTTAGGTTTAGGCACCACCAGGGGGGTCTTAGGTTTAGGCACCACCAGGGGGTCTAGGGGTTAGGGATAGGTACAGCGAGGGTTCTGTGTGAGAGTAGGGTTAGGTATAGTTTTAGTACAATTTTAATAATACTAATCAACAGTTATTAAGAATGTACTTATATTAATATCATTGTTATAAACAATATTTTCACATTTTATTATAATAATAAACGATAAATCAAGATTATTCATAACAATATATAATTATAATGTTTAAACAAATATTACTGTTTTTTTAACAAACGTAAATATAAGTTCCAGTTTAGAAACAGGGAAGATTAACGTTTTAAGAATTGCCGATTTCATACACATTATTTAATGATTTATAAATTCTTAAAACACTATTTGTAAACAAAATTCTACACAATATTTTTATAAACGATAATACTGCTTATCGTTTACACCACGCGCCCTTTTTTCCCGACGCCCTTTTTTTATGTACGTGGAAACACCTGTTGTGCTGACTGTGTGAACGGGCCTTAAAGTGTATACATAATAAAAGGGCACCTGGAAATTAAGAAAAGCCGATAGTAGAATATTGGTACATTTACAGATATTCTACAATTAATGTGTAATAAAGGATCATAAAATATTGGTATTAAATATATATTACTACAGCTAAACCTAACCCTCCTCTCACACAGAGACACAGAGAATGCCATTATGGGACAGGTCAGGGCTCCGAGAACAGGATTATGGGACAGGTCAGGGCTCCGAGAACAGGATTATGGGACAGTTTATGGTCCAGAGAACATGATTATGGGACAGGTCAGGGCCCAGAGAACAGGATTATGGGACAGGTCAGGGCCCAGAGAACAAGATTATGGGACAGGTCAGGGCCCAGAGAACAGGTTTATGGGACAGGTCAGGTCTCTGAGAATAAGATTATGGGACAGGTCAGGTCACTGAGAATAGGATTATGGGACAGGTCAGGTCACTGAGAATAGGATTATGGGGCAGGTCAGGTCACTGAGAATAGGATTATGGGGCAGGTCAGGTCACTGAGAATAGGATTATCGGGCAGGTCAGGGCTCCGAGAACATTATTATGGGACAGGTCAGGGCTCGGACTTATTTAAAAGCTCACTTTATTTACCTATGTGTGGAATCTATTATTCCACTTAAATACTTGATTTATATCGCTCCTGGTCAGCCACTTCATCACTGCTAGGAGAGCTTGTCTTCTGTGCGCCTCGAGGCAACATAGCGGCTGTACAATCCTACTGAAGACATTTAAGAGAAATGTTCTGCTCTGTACTTTTTTTCAGTGGAAGCAGTTATTGCAAAATTCCACCTCCGCTTTTTAGTGTGTTGTGTAAAACACAGGCAACCAGAGGAACCCCGGGAACCCTCTTTATCCTGCAGGTGTACTGCAGGTGTACTAAGTGGCATAGAGCAGAATGCATTGAAATTCTGGAAGAGTATTAACTGCAGTAGTCGGAAATCTGACACACCCAAAATCCAATGTAATAGGTTGAGCTGTGCATGTGGCCGTCTCTGCAGATACACCCAATACTCACTGTGCCGGCAGGAAGGCTGAGCTGTGCATGTGGCTGTCTCTGCAGATACACCCAATACTCACTGTGCCAGCAGGAAGGCTGAGCTGTGCATGTGGCTGTCTCTGCATACACCCAATACTCACTGTGCCGGCAGGAAGGCTGAGCTGTGCATGTGGCTGTCTCTGCAGATACACCCAATACTCACTGTGCCGGCAGGAAGGCTGAGCTGTGCATGTGGCTGTCTCTGCAGATACACCCAATACTCACTGTGCCGGCAGGAAGGCTAAGCTGTGCATGTGGCTGTCTCTGCAGATACACCCAATACTCACTGTGCCGGCAGGAAGGCTGAGCTGTGCATGTGGTTGTCTCTGCAGATACACCCAATACTCACTATGCTTGCAGGAAGGCTGAGCTGTGCATGTGGCTATCTCTGCAGATACACCCAATACTCACTGTGCCGGCAGGAAGGCTGAGCTGTGCATGTGGCTGTCTCTGCAGATACATCCAATACTCACTGTGCCGGCAGGAAGGCTGAGCTGTGCATGTGGCTGTCTCTGCAGATACACCCAATACTCACTGTGCCAGCAGGAAGGCTGAGCTGTGCATGTGGCCGTCTCTGCAGATACACCCAATACTCACTGTGCCGGCAGGAAGGCTGAGCTGTGCATGTGGCTGTCTCTGCAGATACACCCAATACTCACTGTGCCGGCAGGAAGGCTGAGCTGTGCATGTGGCCGTCTCTGCAGATACACCCAATACTCACTGTGCCGGCAGGAAGGCTGAGCTGTGCATGTGGCTGTCTCTGCAGATACACCCAATACTCACTGTGCTGGCAGGAAGGCTGAGCTGTGCATGTGGCTGTCTCTGCAGATACACCCAATACTCACTGTGCCAGCAGGAAGGCTGAGCTGTGCATGTGGCTGCCTCTGCCGATACACCCAATACTCACTGTGCCGGCAGGAAGGCTGAGCTGTGCATGTGGCTGTCTCTGCAGATACACCCAATACTCACTGTGCCGGCAGGAAGGCTGAGCTCTGCATGTGGCTGTCTCTGCAGATACACCCAATACTCACTGTGCTGGTAGGAAGGCTGAGCTGTGCATGTGGCTGTCTCTGCAGATACACCCAATACTCACTGTGCTGGCAGGAAGGCTGAGCTGTGCATGTGGCTGTCTCTGCAGATACACCCAATACTCACTGTGCCAGCAGGAAGGCTGAGCTGTGCATGTGGCTGTCTCTGCAGATACACCCAATACTCACTGTGCCAGCAGGAAGGCTGAGCTGTGCATGTGGCTGTCTCTGCAGATACACCCAATACTCACTGTGCTGGCAGGAAGGCTGAGCTGTGCATGTGGCCGTCTCTGCAGATACACCCAATACTCACTGTGCTGACAGGAAGGCTGAGCTGTATATGTGGCTGTCTCGGCAGATACATCCAATACTCACTGTGCCGGCAGGAAGGCTGAGCTATGCATGTGGGTTTCTCTGCAGATACACCCAATACTCGCTGTGCCGGCAGGAAGGCTGAGCTGTGCATGTGGCCGTCTCTGCAGATACATCCAATACTCACTGTGCCGGCAGGAAGGCTGAGCTGTGCATGTGGCTGTCTCTGCAGATACACCCAATACTCACTGTGCCGGCAGGAAGGCTGAGCTGTGCATGTGGCTGTCTCTGCAGATACACCCAATACTCACTGTGCCGGCAGGAAGGCTGAGCTGTGCATGTGGCTGTCTCTGCAGATACACCCAATACTCACTGTGCCGGCAGGAAGGCTGAGCTGTGCATGTGGCCGTCTCTGCAGATACACCCAATACTCACTGTGCCGGCAGGAAGGCTGAGCTGTGGCTGTCTCTGCAGATACACCCAATACTCGCTGTGCCGGCAGGAAGGTTGAGCTGTGCATGTGGCTGTCTCTGCAGATACACCCAATACTCACTGTGCCGGCAGGAAGGCTGAGCTGTGCATGTGGCTGTCTCTGCTGATACACCCAATACTCACTGTGCTGGCAGGAAGGCTGAGCTGTGCATGTGGCTGTCTCTGCAGATACACCCAATACTCACTGTGCTGGCAGGAAGGCTGAGCTGTGCATATGGCTGTCTCTGCAGCAGATACACCCAATACTCACTGTGCCAGCAAGAAGGCTGAGCTGTGCATGTGGCTGTCTCTGCAGATACACCCAATACTCACTGTGCCAGCAGGAAGGCTGAGCTGTGCATGTGGCTGTCTCTGCAGATACACCCAATACTCACTGTGCCAGCAGGAAGGCTGAGCTGTGCATGTGGCTGTCTCTGCAGATACACCCAATACTCACTGTACCGGCAGGAAGGCTGAGCTGTGCATGTGGCCGTCTCTGCAAATACACCCAATACTCACTGTGCCGGCAGGAAGGCTGAGCTGTGCATGTGGCCGTCTCTGCAGATACACCCAATACTCACTGTGCCGACAGGAAGGCTGAGCTGTGCATGTGGCTGTCTCTGCAGATACACCCAATACTCACTGTGCTGGCAGGAAGGCTGAGCTGTGCATGTGGCTGTCTCTGCAGATACACCCAATACTCACTGTGCCGGCAGGAAGGCTGAGCTGTGCATGTGGCTGTCTCTGCACATACACCCAATACTCACTTTGCCGGCAGGAAGGTTGTGTAAGTATGGGCAGGGCCGGAGCTACCATAGGAAAAAATGGGCAATTGCCCCAGGGCCCCAGAGCCTGTAAGAGGCCCCAAGGTGTCCCTCCCTCATCTTAACTGTTGCTCTCCAGGGACTCTGCAGAGTCTGTTAAGTTGGGAGGTGATTGGGGGAGGGTCAGCAGCCAGCTCAGGGGCCCAGGAGGGAGATTTGGCTGCAACAAAGGGCCTCTAATGGCGCTTTTTGGTTGGGGGGTGTCTGTTGGGGGGCCCCCAGGCTAATTTTGCCCTAGGGCCCAATTGTTACTTGAACCGGCCCTGAGTATGGGAAAAGTAAATCTGAAACGTTATTTTTGCTGACATAATACCATGGTATACTAGTTTCCAAAAATGTGTCCTTTGACCACACAATTTGAATTCTCGTGCATGGGATGAGGGTTTGGCCAATTCTGATTCTGTGCAAATGTAATGCGAATGCCACAAAAGATCCTGGCGCCAGTGGCGTAGCTAAGAAGCTATGGGCCCCGGTGCAAGTTTTACATGGGCCCCCCCAAGCACTCTATACATAACAATTGATACGGTGCACCAAAACCTGCCAAGGATTTTCACGGTGTCAGAGGTGCAAGTAGGGGATGGAAAACAGTTTGTTAATGATTACTACTATACAAAGCATCTGTACGAGTGATTATTACCAGCACAGGGCCAATAGAGAGCTAATATTTTGCTTGAGGTAGGGCCCCTCGGGGCCCCTCTGACCCAAGGGCCCCGATGCGGTCGCTACCTCTGCAACCCCTATTGCTACGCCCCTGCCTGGCGCTGTATAAATCTATAATAATAATAACAATGTATGCCGACCACTGCTGACACCATGTCTGCAGAACCGCTCCCTGCTCCGGTGCCCGGATGAAAAAATATGTTTTTAATTCAGAAACCCTGATAACCTCGGCTGTCTAATTCTTCCAATCTGGTCATTTTTTAGGATACTTTTTATTTGTTTGCAAAGTATCCGGTTTTTATGATCCGACAGGAAAAACATTTTTCATAAGCTTGTAATATATTCCATTGATTCTCGGCTATAAAACTCAGAGAAAGGTAATTTATACGCCGACAAATTTGGTGTCTAACTTTCCAGGACAAATAGAACACGGATTTCAGATGAAAAATAACAAATAATGTAAGACGCTCTCTGCATTTTCTTTTCTACTGAAAAATCAATGAAAAAAAAAAAACACCATTTACCTTTCTCCGTATTTTCTGCAATTTCTTTGAAAATATTATATGTCAGTGAAGAAATAATATCAAACAAAAACGCCAATCTTTCCCCTACAATTATATATATATTTCAGAGGGGGGGACATGAGAAGCAAGGGAAGTGGGGGAAATGCGTTGCTCCATTAGTCGATTGTTATCGGTTGCGTCAATCTTCTCCTCCACCTGCAGACCAGACAGATGACCATTCGCATCGATTAACGCATTTAGGAGCGTCGGTATTGTTTATACGGACCAGTTATTTTTCACATGCATTTCTTAACCCCCTCAGCGGTAATCCCGCGTCAGGCTCGAGACAGAAATCCGCAGCTCAGAGCGGTAATCCCGAGTCTGAGTGAGTTATATGCAGGAGCTGCTGCAGATCTCTCTGGTGTGTTTTTGTCCCCTTGTTTTTGGGGTCTAAAAGCTTGTGTAAAAATTGCACGGGTTTTAGACCCTAAATCTGGAAATAATCAGCGCCAGGGAGGTTAATGAGGTTCTGTTAGTTCATCAGTTGCAATTCTTCATCAGGGTTCTTGTCCATCGACTGATTTTGCTATGATTCAGATTCCTTTCACACCGGGGCAGTGTGGTGAGACATTTCACTGCAGTCTAATGCTGGGGCAATGAAAGTCTATGGGGCATAGCACACTGCACACAACGCGGTGTACTGGAAGTCCCTAATCTAACGCAAGCTACCTACATTACAGTGTTTATCCTGCGGCAACGTGCGGGAGACCGGAAGTCATGTCAGTGGATGGCGGTGCGTGTTTTTTTAAAATGACCGCAGCAAGTTTATATGCATTGCGCATCAAGGGAAATATCGATCTAGTTCCATTCTACTCGAATGATGGAAAATGAAGGATATCTGGTTTAATAGATCAATTTACTCATTTGGGCAAGATTATTGATAGATTGTGAAGGAATTGGCTGATCACATGATTTCACTCGACTCAGCGGTGGTGGCGTAGACATAGGGGTTGCAGAGGTTGCGACCACATTGGGGCCCTTGACCCTTTTTACTCGTTCTTACACAGAATTAGTTCTTTTTTGGTTCTGTGCGGGTAATAATCACTTCTATAGATGCTTTGCATAGTGGTAATCATTAAAGGGGCACTACAGCGAAAAACTTTAAAATCTCAAATATGTACAAACATATACAAATAAGAAGTATGTTTCTTCCAAAGTAAAATAAGATATAAATGACTTTTCTCCTATGTTTCTGTCACTTACAGTAGGTAGTAGAAATCTGACAGAAGTGACAGGTTTTGGACTTGTCCATGTCTTCATAGGGGATTCTCAGGGATTTATTTATTTTCAAAAGCACTTAGTGAATGGCAGTTGCTCTGTCCAACTGCCAAAAAACTGTGTAGCGAGCTGGAAAGCTGGCCAGCATCATTGTTTAAATCCTTTTTAGAGAATATCTTTATAAAGAATACAAAACTTGCTGAGAATCCCCTATGAAGAGATGGACTAGTCCAAAACTTGTCGGTAATATCAGATTTCTACTGCCTACTGTGAGTGACAGCAACATAGGTAAAAAGTAATTTATGGCTCATTTTACTCTAGAAAAAAACATACCTCTTATTTGTTTAGGTTTGCACATATTTTAATTTTTACAATTTTTCACCATAGTTCCCCTTTAACAAACTTCACCCCATTCTCTTCTTGCACCTCTGACACTGTAGTTGCCATTGGCAGGTTTTGGTGCGCCATATCAATTGTTATGTATAGAGTGCTTGGGGGCCCCAATGTAAAACTTGCACCGGGGCCCACAGCTCCTTAGCTACGCCACTGCGACACAGAATCAATTTTTGGATTCAGAGCATGGAGACAGAACATCGTTTAGATCGATTAGTGAAGGAGTATCGCCAGGATCTGGTGTGTGTGGGCCACTAGTTGATTGACTATCGATAATCGCTCAGTTGCTGATCGCCCAGTAAAGTTGATTGCTCAATCGCTTGGCAGAGAATCCTGAATGTGTGGGCACCTTAGGGGGTTCCAGGCCTTGGCGCTGCAAAAGTTAAAAATGTTGGATCTTCTGATTCCTTGAGGCAGAAGGCAGTCAAAAATCATGTACAGTATTTATACAAAATTAGATTATGTATATTTCATATGCATGTGTTTTAAATGTTTACATTTTTCATGATAGTATATACCTGAAGCGAGAGGTATATGGAGGCTGCCACATTTGTCCTGCTGATCTCTTTGGCAGCAGTAGTGTCTGAATCACGCACCTGAAACAAGCATGCAGCTAATCCAGTCACACGTCAGTCAGAGCACCTGATCTGCTGCATGCTTGTTCAGGGGCTAGGGCTAAATGTATTAGGGGTAGAGGATCAGCAGGACAGCCAGGCAGACACAATTGTATTGTATAAAATAAAATAAATATGGCAGCCTCCATATACCTCTCACTTCATGTTTCCTTTAAAAACTGAAGCCAGATGTATGGCTTTTAGGGCAGCATCGTCTCGCCTCAGATATAATGAATGTTTTTGGGTAGGAATGGAATAGATATGATGCGGCAGCTAAACGGGGCATGTAAGCGAATTATACACTTATCAATATTCATTTCCCGCGCTGACACTGCTATGCAGTCACATTTTCCTCACTAATTAAAGACACACTGTTGTCAGACACAATTCTCTTCATATTTAAACTGGCTCCAGGGACGCACTATACCTGCTGCCGAACGTTATTCTCATTTCCAAGGTATTCTCGAGAACATGGCTGCCCGCTTACTCTTACACTGCTAACCCATTTCCAGGAAAGCCTGGTTGCTGAGCGAAAAATGTAACCCGAAACAGAATGTGATGATCTGCAAATCATTTAAAGAACAACTATCAAATGTTTTTCGGTAAACCCCACATGCCTATAGAGCTTTTAGCCAGCAACACTAAAATGCTTTTCGGAGGTCTCTCAGCACAGCCTGTAGGAAAAAAGACGTTTTTAGCAGCTGTTTTGTAACAATTTTGTGTCGGCATCAGGGGGAGGGGGAGGCAGAGCTGAACTTTAACCTGGCTGAAAACTGTTTACTTTACACTGCGAGGCAGAGAGAGAGAGAGAGACAGGAGCACACAGAGTTTTAGCTGATGATTATTTACACACATTTGAAACTCTGCCATAGGGGATAACGGCGCCGCGGCCAAATCGCTAGCGGGAGCGATTTGGCCGGAACCCCCCGCAGAATTCGCGGCAGAGGCTGCGAATCCCATAGCCGTGCATGGCACGGCTCATGGGATTGGCCTGCGATCCCGCCCACCCGCTCAGTGCCGGCGTGCGTCTGCGAGCCCTTTTATTTTGCATCAAACATGTGGTTATGCAGCTGCACAATCTGCATTTACTACGTCACGTGTTCACTAACCATTGCTGTTTCCATGTATGACTCTGTGGTGGTGGCTCCTGTGATCACCAGCAACTAAGGGCTTGTTTTGGGTTCCCTCACATTTATGGTATTCCTGCGATTTCCAACTGCGTTTTGCGATGCTGCAATTTGCACTTTTTCTTTTTTTCTTCTTCTCGTTTGTATGCAGGTTTTTAAAGTCTGATGTTTCCCATGCATAACAATTAAGTCAATTTACATGAAACTGCATGCAACTAACTCCATATTCAAATGAAGATTTTTGCATTTGGAATGCGAAACTTTGCATTGTAATTGACTTGCGTGGTGATTGTGAAAAAAGCATACATGGAGGCTGTTTTTTTTCTGCAAAAAATTTGCATGTGAAAATCCACAAAAAAGCGCATCATTATAATTATTTTTGATTTATATAACATCAGCATCTTCCGTGGCGCTGTACAATAGCATGCAAGGTATAACAATACAGAGTATACAATACAACACTTGATACAAAACAAGAGGGTATAACCGCTTATACAGTGAGCAAATTAACTACATATTTTTACAAAAGGTGGGGGGTATGTACACCCATTACACAGACAAAAGGGGAAGAGAGCCCGGGCCAAAAGGCCTTACAGTCTAAACCAGGGGTCTCAAACTCGCGGCCCGAGGGCCAT
Source organism: Hyperolius riggenbachi (assembly GCF_040937935.1). NCBI lineage: Eukaryota > Metazoa > Chordata > Amphibia > Anura > Hyperoliidae > Hyperolius > Hyperolius riggenbachi. The sequence goes on from NC_090651.1 coordinate 7,560,684, forward strand.
TTGCGGCCCTCGATACAATATTTTGTCGCCCTCGCCGGCAAAAGCTTCCTTATAGTTCGCTTCAGTGCTCCCAAGTAATCCGCCGCATCCCCGCCGCTAAACGAGGGCTGCAGAGCCCCCAAATCGCCTGGGGGGCAATCCGCCATTATTTTCTGGAAGGGGCAGCGCTTTCAGCTTCAGCTCTGCCCCTCCTGACGTCAATCGCGGCGCATCGCCGCCTCTCCCCGCCCCTCTCTGTGAAGGAAGAGTGAGAGGGGCGGGCAGAGGCGGCGATGCGCCACGATTGTAAAATTCCTTATGCGGCCCAGCCTCATCCTGACTTTTCCCCCTGCGGCCCCCCAGGTAAATTGAGTTTGAGACCCCTGGTCTAAACATTTAAGGTACAGGACAGTAGGTAAAGGAAAGCTGTGTATGGAGTGGTAGAAATGATGGTCAGTGGGCAAGGACCTAGGTAGGAGAGTATACTGGCCTGAAGAGGTGAGTTTTCAGATTGCGCCTAAAATTAGTAAGTGTGGGTGAGTGGCGGATGTGTCGAGGGAGAGTGTTCCAGAGGATGTCAAATACAATGCCATTGACTTGCATCATAGCTGTGCGGAGTACACAAATAAAAAAAAAATTCAATTCACACACTAAGGGCCATTTCACACTTGCTGATCACAAAACACTACCGATTTTGCTAGCGTTTTGCTCTGGCGTTTTTTGGCAATTAACGGCAAAAAAAAATCACCATTCATACCTGGCGATTTTTTAGCGATCGCGTTTTGCGCTTCTATATCACTAAAACGTGATCGCCGGGAAATCACCTGAAAATGATGCAGGCTACTTGTTTGCGTTTAGCGTTTTTGGCCAATTTGTGGCGATTAGCGCAAATCCCCCAAATGAGAACGGGCCCTTAGACTTTTATTACCCTAGCGCTTCAAAAAGCGCTAGCGTTTGAGTGTTTTGCCGAAATCCCTGGCAAAACGCTCAAGTGTGAATGGACCCTAAGGGTCTGTTCCGAGTTTCCCCGCATGCAAATTCGGTTGGGGAAATGAAGCCCATCGAACTGATGTCCAAATTGCATGAAGGGAAAAAAATCAGACTGCATGCAGCATTTAAAGCTGGATTGTCAACCATAAAATCAAGTTTCATTTACCCACTGCTCTGTGTTTGTTATGTAGTCTATATCCTGAGCCCACATTGCAAGCATTCCAATATAATCATGAATGTTTCTGCTGTAATAAATGTTATCTCAGTCAGCCTGGCTCTACTTGCTACATTGCCGACGAGAGGGAAACTTGTTATCTCTCCTCCCACATTCTTGCGTATCACTGATTGGCTGAGGGCAGTTCAGCGTGACATGAGGCCGAGAAGAGAAATACACCTCACCCCTCTGCAGAAGCTGCTGAAATACAATCTATGCTGTGCTTACTTGTTTTTACAAAGCAAGCTAGATATGACAGTGCAGTTTCTAAGAGAAAAAAAAGAGTAAGGGACGAATTGACATCAAAATTGGCTTCAGTCAGAGGCATTAAAGACACACACACATATATATATATATATATATATATATATATATATATATATATATATATATATATATATATATATATATATATATATGTGTGTGTGTGTTTTTCTTGGAATAGCATGGCTGTACCTGCAGCTTTGAAGGCCTCGCACAACCGAATACCTATAGCCTGCATGGCACGGCTAGAGGGATTCGGATGTGTCTCGCATCACTGCTGTATGACATCATATCTTGGAAGGCGGGGCATACACAGTGGAAACAGGCACCCCTAATTCTGTCATATGTAAAAAGTGCCTAACACTGAAGCAAATACAGTAAGCACAAAAGGACAAAATTAATGAATAAACTACTACTACTACTACTGCTGCTGCTGCTACTGCTACTGCTGCTACAAACACAACAACTGACCAGTTATAATCTATGCCTTTTACTATATCTTCAGTGCAATTCAGCTCTTATAAGCATGTATTTTTCCACGTTTTTATAATGTAATCCTCTTCAGCATTATAGCCTAAATTAAACTGCTGGAATCCCACCGCAAAATGAGGATTTTTTAATAGAGAAATAGCCCTGCAAAGCTCCCGGGCTCACAGGTCTTTACTTCCTTGAAGAGGCAGAGCTTGACGTTGTAGCTCTGCCTCTCCGCAATCAATCTCTGCCTCTCCCCGCCCCTCTGTCTTCCTTTTACTGAGAGGGGCGGGGAGGAGGCAGAGATCCATGGAGATTGACGCGACTGGAGGCAGAGCTACAGCATAAAGCTCTGCCTCCCCAGGGCAGCACGATCTGCGACCTGCAAAGTCGTGGAACTTTGCAGGTGGTTTTCACCATGGATAAACCCTCGTTTTGCGGCGGGATTGTGGCGGTTTAATTTAGGCTATAATGCTGAAGACGATTACATTATAAAAACATAAAAACTTAGAGACTTCAGAGTCTCTTTAAAAGCATTATTTCATCAGTAAAACACAAGTATTTTCAATTATTCTTCTTTTATTAAAGCATCACCATTTATTTAATTTTTCCTGTCTCATTTCTAATATGTGCATGACATTTTACAATAACACATTTTTATTATAAAGTAGCTTATTGCAAAGCTGTGCTGAGGAGACTCGTGTTCACATGAAATCACCAAGAAGTGAATAATCTGTAAGGCCTTGTTCACATTGCGTTCGGCTCTCGTGTCCGTCGTAGGCTTCCCCCCCCCCCCCCCGCGTTTTTAGAACGTTTTCCATCGATTTTCGTTGCGTTTGGTCTTTTTTTGTGGGCGTTTTTGTAAGCGCTTTTGTAGAGCGCTTCCGTCTTTTGTTCTTGAAAAAAAATCCGGAAACAATAAATACAATGTATATTTTTTAAGAAAACGCTCACGCAATCGCTTGCCACAGTGCTGCTCGTAATGGAAAAATCTACGCTTACGGATCATTACGCGTAATTTTACGCTATTACGCATTACGCAATTACGGTTACGGCGTAGGAAATTATCTACGGTACATCACTGTAATTACGTGTAAACTTACGCAATTACGCGTAAGGATACCGTAATGAAGGCGCTTACACTACGATGTTACGCGTAGTGCCGTAATACCCATTAATGCGTATTTTTTGACGCATGCGGACAATATGTACGCAATAGCCGTCAATGTGACAGTTATTGCGTACATATCATTCGTATGCGTCAAAACGTACGCTTATACTGAAGGGCGGGAGAAGATACTATTGGTTGCTTAGGATGTTGACTGATTGGCTACTCTTAGAAAATGGGAGATTTTACATTAGTAATTACGCATAAAATTACGCGTAAGTGCTCGTAAAATTACGCATGCCTAGCAATTACGGTAGACAGTGTAATTACGATACCACTTACGGTCTTACACGTAAATAATTACGCGTAAGACCGTAAGTTACGCGTAACGCTTACGCGTAAATTTACATTGAATTACGATGCGTAATTACGCTCATGCGTAATTTCGGCCCAGCACTGGCTTGCCAAATCGATTTTGTGAGCGTTTTGTGTTTTTCCTATACCTTCTATTGAGGCAAATCGCCTCAAAAATGGCCCAAACATCGCTTTTCAAAGCGGATCGCAAACGAACCGCTCTGATATGAACTCTCTCGTAGAGAATCATTGCACAATTTTGAAAATCGCCCGAACTTAAAATTTAATAAAAACGCCTCTAATGTAAACAAGGCCTGACAGTGTTGAAAGGGAACCTGAAGTGAGGAAAATTATTTAAAATAAACACATCACGTAGCTACAAATGAATATTACATACTAACCTCACCGTCAGTTCCTCTCAGAAGCTCACCATTTTCTTCCTACACTGATCCCTTCCAGTTCTGACAAGATTTTGTCAGAACTGAAATATAGCAGTTGCTGTCAGTTATATATCAGCAGCTGTCAGTTACAACTAGTGTTGGGCGAACAGTGTTCGCCACTGTTCGGGTTCTGCAGAACATCACCCTGTTCGGGTGATGTTCGAGTTCGGCCGAACACCTAATGGTGTTCGGCCTTTTAGTTCGGGTTCGCCCGAACTACTCAATGCCCCCCAAACAGGGCCCCTGTTCGGCCGAACAGGGCCCTGTGCGCCCGAATACGGCCCCCCTATGGGGTCGCAGGCATAAGGGGGGAGCATGCCCCGATCGCGGGGGGGGGGGGGTCGGAAATTCCCCCCACCCCCTCCGCTAGCGCTCCCCCCTCTGCCCGCTTCCCTCGTATGCGTCATCACGTAGAGGACGTGAGGTCAGAGAAAGGGCGGAAGTACCACAAGGGTACTACCGCTGAACCGCCCGCTGCCCGGCCTCAACGCGTCTCCTAGTCGGACTCCTCCTCACTCATCTCACCACTGCCAGCTAGCCAGCCAGCCACTGCCAGCCAGCCACTGCCAGTGCCAGCCACAGCAGGTACTATTAACTTTCCGCAAACTTTTTTTATGGGGAAGCGGGCAGAGGGGGGAGCACTAGCGGAGGGGGTGGGGGGAATTTCCGACACCCCCCCCCGCGATCGGGGCATGCTCCCCCCTTATGCCTGCGACCCCATAGGGCCCCCAAAAGCGGCATGTTTGGGGGTCCCATTGACTTCCATTGAGTTCGGGGTTTGGGCCGAACATGCCGAACATCTGGCCCATGTTCGGCAGAACGGACCCGAACCCGAACATCCAGGTGTTCGCCCAACACTAGTTACAACTGAATCAGCAAGGTAATGTCCACGCATCCCGATGGCTCAAGTGGGTGCTTACAGTTTAACAGTGTACTGACCAGAAGGCTGTTATGGGGTAATGGCCATTTTCAAAATGGAGGATGGAGAATTCCATTGATCACAGTAGACAAAAAGGACGCAGGAGAGGAGAAAGCAATTGAGTAGTAGACTACACAGGAGGTAAGTATGATCTGGGTATGGTTAATTTGACTTTTTATTTTCAGTTCAGGTTCTCTTTAATGGCTAGAAATGGAAATAAGAGGTGGAATCAATTATGATGGACGCAGGGGGCCTCTGGTGATCACTGTGGGTGATGTGCAGAGGACATACACAGACTATTGAATATTAAGAACCACCCTTGAGCTTTGGGGGGTTCCAGGGGCGGGTCTACCATAAAGCCACTAGAATCACGCGATTCTGGTGGTAAAATCTAGGGGGCGACATTTGGACAAACAGTTTGGGCCACCTGACACCTGCCTCCTTTCTGCTCACCTTCCTGGCACACACACTACCGTACTCATCCACGCATCCCCGCCCTTATTCAAACGGTGGCACCTGCCGCCCTTCCCCCCTGTGACATCATAAGCAGGTGAGGTGTCCTCACCGCGCTGCCCCTGACTTGGGCGCCACCATAGATGTAAATACGGCTGTGACGGTGCAGGGGGATTTCTCAAGAAATTCAGGAATTTTCAATAGCCAGGATGCGAATTATGTGTCTGGCTGGACACTCGCTGAGCTGTACAGCAAAGAAAATCCAAAGAGTTTCAGCACATTTAAAGGGTTAATCCACTATAGCTAGAAATGTATAAGATATACATCAGCCGTATAGAAGCAGTTTCGTAACTGAACGTGTGTGAATAATATCTTGCCGTCTGCTGCTGCGATAACTTTTTTTGGGTAACTTGCTGGAAACCATGGCAACAGTATACGTCTTGCTGTAAGACCCGCAGAATTATCTTCTCTCTGTTTTTTTTTTTACTTTGGTTTATTTCAAGTTCAATGTATATAATCTGCACATATACCTCTGAGGGAACTGCTGGGCGCACAGACAATCCAAACTACACCAAAGATCAGGACAAAAAACAAAACCCCCGAATACAACAAAATACAAGAAAAAACATAGAAAGCAAAAAAAAAAAAAAAAAAAAAGAGAAAATGTGCTTTTCGGTGCCCTCAGTATCCCTCTATTAACCACTTCAGGACTCAGCCTTTACCCCCCCCCCCCCCCCCTTAAGGACCAGTGCTGATTTCGTAGATCTGTGCTGGGTGGGCTCTACAGCCCCCAGCACAGATCAAATAACAGGCAGAGCGACCAGATCGCCCCCCCCCCTTTTTTCCCCTCTAGGGGGATGATGTGCTGGGGGGGTCTGATCGCTCCTGCCTGCGTGTGGGTGGCGGCAGGGGGTACCTCAAAGCCCCTTCCACCGCAGGATTTCCCCTCTCCCTCTCCTCCCTCCCTTCCCGGAGGCTGCACAGGAACGGATCTGTCCTGTGCAGCCTCTAACAGGCTCCTGCCTGTCATGTGACAGCGATCCCCGGCCGCTGATTGGCCGGGGATCGCTAATCTGGTACAACGCTGCTACTGTTGTACAAATGTAAATGCGTGAGCGGCTGTTTTCTGATTATCTAGCCTGCAGCCGGCGATGCAGATGTGTGTTGCTGGTCCTGCAGCTACTACTTTGCCGACGCGCGTTATGAGTGCGCAGTCAGCAAGTGGTTAAAGGGAACCTGAACTGAGTAAAATTATGTAAATAAACACATGAAGTAACTTCAAATGAACATTACATAGTTACCTTGCCATCAGTTCCTCTCAGAAGCTCACCATTTTCTTCTGACAATAATCCCATCCAGTTCTGACAGCATTTTGTCAGAATTGAAATATATCAGTTGCTATCAGTTATAGCTGAGAGGACAACTGATGTGCCAGGTAATGTCTATGTTTCCCTATGGCTCAAGTGGGCGATGTTACAGTTTAACAGTATGCTGACCAGGAAGCTGTTAAGGGGTAATGGCCATTTTCAAAATGAAGGACGGAGAATTCCCTTGATCACAGTGGACAAACAGGACGCGGGACAAGAGAAAGAGATTGAAGAGAAGACTACACGGGAGGTAAGTATGACTTGTGTATGTTTATTTTGACTTTTAATTTTCAGTACAGGTTTTTTTTAAGCCAACATAAATGTGTCATTATGATTATTGTACTTAGTTTTTTGGTTATTGGTTCACAAGTTTGCACAAAGCACAGTGTTCTCCCCAGAATTTTTTCCAGCCGGGTGGCATGAAATAGTAGCTGGCTTGGACGAGATGAGAATACAGGGCCGGTGCTTCTGTGAGCAACTCTGCTTACAGCATAGGAGAAGATGAGCCGATGACAGCCGGGGGGTCACCAAATCTAGCTGGGTGGAGCGCCCAGCTAAAAGAGCCTGGGGAGAACACTGAAGCAGAACGTACAATTAAGAGATCCAGAAGACAAGAAATGTCTGCACTATAGTCTTTAATAGCAGCAGTATAAAATACAAAGGCGTCAATTCATCAAGCATTACCACATTCGGTAATGCTGAAAACAGCTGACTTTACTGAGCACTTATGAAAGTGTCCATTCATCATGGCTGTTACCGCATGAAAAGCTGAAATTACCGAGCAGTACGGTAAATTACTGACTTGTGCGGTAACTACCTCAACAAATGTCAGTAAATGTCAATTCATGAAGGTTACAGCATGCGGTAAAGTCCTGGATGACTACCGGTAGTTCTCCTCTGTCGGTATCAGTGCGGAATCAATCCGGGACTCACAGAACTCACAGAAGCAGAGAGGGATTACCTATGACTGAAAGGAGCAGATAGCCAATAGGAACAGCCCCTGTCTCCTGCAAGTCCAGATGATGCATTTTGATAGGACCCGCTGGCTTTTCGGGCAGCGGGTCTAGCTTTTGTACCCGCAGGCAGTGAACAAAGAGATCACAGAACAAAAAAAGGCTTCCTCTGCCTCTGTTCAGCAGTTTAACCCCTTAGGTTCCTGTTTAAAGAGTATGAGGAGCTAGTGGGGAAATCACCTAAGCAGGCATGTGTAATGTCTCCTGGACGTTTTCTAACCCATGGCAATTAAATAAAATGTTAAGAAAGACTAATGGAGACTAATGGACAGATTCAAAGCAAGCAGAGGCAGTATAACAAAAAGTATAACAAAAAATGTACATCTAAAGGGATGTCTGGATGCCTCTTACTATTGTAATGCTGTCTCTGCACACACTCTTCTGCTGTTGCGGTCAATGGGCCTTCTGTAAATTACTGAACTTCTTCAACACCTGTGAAAATATTGATGAATTAGCACCTTAAAGAACAAGCGACACCCATGCTAACCTAGAAATAAAAAACACATATATAAGTAGATAAATACTACTTCTACTTACATAACAGATGTATTGTGCTATTCACGTAATGATTCCTGTGAACTTTATAAAGGAAAAGCAGAAAATTCTATTATAGGCAGTGGCCATCTTGCCAAGCTAATGCTGACATCATATCCTCCCTGACTCTTGTTTCCCCCCTCCCTTCTCTTGCTCATTGTGTATTCATTAGCTGCCCTCCTCCCAGAGTCTTCAGACACTCCCACTGAGGTGTATATTAGGAACTGTTTTTTTTCTTTCCTCCTCCAATCGCTGAGTCACCTGACCTCAGCCTTGCTTGTAAACACAAGTGAGCAGAGGATCATGTTTCAGATAGGCTAGGCAGGGAAATAAACGGAGGAATATATTATAGATAACCCCCAGCATGCAACTGTTTGGCACTGACTACTAAAGGGCCAGCGCTCCTAAAGTATGTGATAACTCCAAACCATAACAGCAGAAAAAGTTTTGCAAGTTTTGAATGCAAGATTTAGCATCTTTATCACTTAATACTTTCAGACCAGTTGCTTTTGAAATTTGATTTTTATAATGACAATAACACTTTAAAGTCTAAATTACCAAATGTGGTGTTTTCCCAAATTGTTTTTTTTTTATCATCAAACAGCCTTGATGAATTGATGCCAAAGTGCAGCAGTGCAATGTGGGAACTGCCTTGATCCTGAAAAAGTTCAAAGTCTGGTGCAATATTGCAAAAAAACCCACATGCTTTTAGTCTGTGCTGTAGCAGCTGTGGGCGCTAGAGGGTGCATGGCCTTATGACAATTTCGTGGGGTGTATTCTGAGCTTCATCGGAGGCCGGTGTTGGCACAATATCACACCAGACTTATTGCAACTTTTCATGATCTAGGCATTGTTCCCACATTGCACGACTGCACTTTGTGTTCTATACTGCTGCTACTAAAGACTATAGTGCAGACATTTCTTGTCTTTTGGATCTCTTGCATGGACTTTGCCTACAAGTCTTGAGCATGTAGCCTTTTACTGGGTGTGCACATTGGTTACTTCCGTACTATTTTTGGAATTATCTATCTTTTTAACACAGCAAAGCCAGAGTGTCTGCCAGTTCTCTCGAGACATTACAACATACAATTAGTTGCCCCCCTGCAGCGTGTTTCCTGTAATAAAACAAACATTCCACAGGATAAGGACATCCTCACATCTATGGGGAGGTTTTACAGTACAGTGTAGGGAGAGGTTTAGAGGAGAGATCAAGGCAAACACTATAAGAATCACAGGAACAGAGGCGTAGCTAGGGTTTTCAGCGCCCGGGGACAAAGAAAGTTTTTGTGCCGACCCTGTTGACAAAATGGGCGTGGCCACACATCAGAATATGGTCATAGGTGGAGTCAAAAGTTATTTAGATAGCTATATGTGCCCCCCTTACCCCATTCAGATAGCCAGATGTGCCCCCCTTTAAATAGCCAAATGCATGCCCCTTTAGTTAGCCAGATGTCCCCCCCCCTTCACCCTGTTTAGATAGCCAGATGTGCCCCCTTTAGATAGCCTTATTCTGCTGCTGTTAATGCTTCTGCAGGGGGAGGAGAGAAAAAGGGGTACTTCGGGTAGCCAACGGGCCACCTCTCACTCACTTGGGGGTGCAATGGCCGTGCTAAGCTCCCTTCACAGTGCTGCGCCCGGGGACATGTGTACCCCCTTGCCCCCCCCCCCCCATAGCTACTCCTCTACACAGGAATGTCTGTATAATGCAGTGTGTTTCCAGGACTCCCAATTTTCTGGTACAGGACGCAATCTCAGCATGGCTGAACCTGAGGTCCGAGTGCGTTTCCGAAAGAATTTAGATTTTTCCGATACACCGTTTATAATATTCAGCGTTTATTAATCCCGCCCTCCCATACGTCTGAAACGCTGGATCCGAGCTCTGCCTTCTGCTGCCGGGAAATTATTGGAATATGAGATTTGACTGCATGATATATTAAATCGTGGCAGACCTATCCGGGTTCCTTCAGCCAATAATATGGCTTCAGCTGAGAAGGAGTGCATAGAATATTAGAAATGGATTTGTAATTTTGAAAGCCTGTCATAAAATCCACCTATTTTCTTTTAGAATGAAAGTTATTAGAAAAACGTTATTGACTGGAATTCATTTCGGGGCTGTCAGTCTGACATCGCCTTTTCTACATAATTGATTTTGTTCTTGACAAAGCGATTTCTAATATTTCTCCAAATTGCTCTGCGTAGGTCGGGATTGGTGGTTTGTAAAATGATCTTTATTGCTGAGCTGGCATGAGGGAGATACGTCCAGAGTGCCGGGATGTGGAATGTCGTTGGGCCTCATTGTTGTGACATTATGGAAAATTGGTGGCACAAATGCCCCAATGTGGGGCTACCGCTTGGTGCGAAGTTCTGGGTTTTATAAAAGGATGCAAAGCATATTCCTGTATTCTAAAAGAATAATGCACTGGTATTCAAATATAAACTGATTCAAGTGTAAATTGAGCTACCCTTGTTAACCTACGAAGACAGGTAGCAATGGCTGCCTCAACTATATACCTAAGCAGGGCTGTTTTTAGGCATAGGCGATCCAGGCCGTTGCCTAGGGTTACTCATAGAGGAGGGGTCACCACAGAGCCATTCTTAGAACATTGTGCTTTATAAAATTCTTATACAAAACTGCTACCTCCATTAACCTCCTCCTAGTCTTATTCTGCTGTAAGTTATCATATGAACATGTACCAGTATTGGAGATGTCTAAATCCACACATCAACTATGTATGTACTTGTATTGCAAAATGTCCTGATTGTACTGAGTCTTGAACCTCTCATGTATCTATGTAATATGTACAGCGCAACGGAAGACGTAGGCGCTATATAAATAAAAAATAATAATAATAATCAACCAATGGCAAACCTACCCCCTCCCCCCACTGCAAAATCTGAAGACATTTAACACTAAGCCTAAACATATTCTCAAACGACACCTTCCTTTATCAATGCCTAACACTAACCAACCCCCCATCACCAATGCCTAACCCTAACCATGCCTGCTTCCACCGATATCTAGCTACAATCGACCCTCCCCACCAATGCCTAACACAAACCGCCCCACCCAGAGACAGGACAAGGTCCTCCAGCACCCAAAACTGAGACACCAAAGTGCGCTCCTCCATCCCTCCCACCCCAGCCGTCACACACTGATTGCTATTACACTAAGAGGCCCCAGGGCCCCGAAACCTCCCCAAAACCTTAATCTCTAGTTTTTTCTTACCTCTCTCTGCTTCAAACACAACAGGGGAATGATAGCTGAATGAGTTGTGCGCTCCCTCCTACACTGCGCCCTGAGGCTGGAGCATCTCTCGCCTCGGCCCCGCCCTGTGTCTCCTCCCACACTGCGCCCTGAGGCTGGAGCCTATCTTGCCTCTGCCTCGGCCCCACCCTGCGCCCCCTCCTACACTGCGCCCTGAGGCTGGAGCCTCTCTCACCTCGGCCCCGCCCTGCGCCCCCTCCCACACTGTGCCCTGAGGCTGGAGCCTATCTCGCCTCTGCCTCGGCCCCACCCTGCACCCCCTCCTACACTGCGCCGAGGATGGAGCCTCTCTTGCCTCTGCCTTGGCCTGGCCCTGCGCCCCCTCCTACACTGCGCCCTGAGGCTGGAGGCCTGGAGCCTCTCTCCACTCTGCCTCGGCCTGGCCCTGTGCCTCCCTCCTACACTGCGCCCTGAGGCTGGAGCCTCTCTCGCCTCTGCCTGGCCCTGCTCCCCCTCCTACACTGCGCCCTGAGGCTGGAGCCTCTCTCGCCTCTGCCTGGCCCTGTGCCCCCTCCTACACTGCGCCCTGAGGCTGGAGCCTCTCTAGCCTCTGCCTGGCCCTGTGCCCCCTCCTACACTGCGCCCTGAGGCTGGAGCCTCTCTAGCCTCTGCCTGGCCCTGTGCCCTCTCCTACACTGCGCCCTGAGGCTGGAGCCTCTCTCGCCTCTGCCTCTGCCTGGCCCTGTACCCCCTCCTACACTGCGCCCTGAGGCTGGAGCCTCTCTCGCCTCTGCCTGGCCCTGCTCCCCCTCCTACACTGCGCCCTGAGGCTGGAGCCTCTCTCGCCTCTGCCTCTGCCTGGCCCTGTGCCCGGACCTGTGCCTCCCTCCTACACTGTGCCCTGAGGCTGGAGCCTCTCTCGCCTCTGCCTGGCCCTGTGCCCCCTCCTACACTGCACCCTGAGGCTGGAGCCTCTCTTGCCTCTGCCTTGGCATGGCCCTGTGCCCCTCTCCTACACTGCGCCCTGAGGCTGGAGCCTCTCTCGCCTCTGCCTCGGCCTGGCCCTGTGCCTCCCTCCTACACTGCGTCATGAGACTGGAGCCTCTCTCGCTTCTGCCTCGGCCTGGCCCTGTGCCTCACTCCTACACTGCGCCCTGAGGCTGGAGCCTCTCTCGCCTCTGCCTTGGCCCGGCCCTGTGCCTCCCTCCTACACTGTGCCCTGAGGCTGGAGCCTCTCTTGCCTCTGCCTGGCCCTGCGCCCCCTCCTACACTGCGCCCTGAGGCTGGAGCCTCTCTTGCCTCTGCCTGGCCCTGCGCCCCCTCCTACACTGCGCCCTGAGGCTGGAGCCTCTCTCGCCTCTGCCTGGCCCTGCGCCCCCTCCTACACTGTGCCCTGAGGCTGGAGCCTTTCTCGCCTCTGCCTTGGCCCGGCCCTGGTCGTGCACCACCCACAATGCTTAACCCAAACTGTACCCCCCAACTGATGCCTAACTCCAGCCAACCATACACCCCCCCCCCCCCCGATGATGTCCCTGCTGCCTTTGCCATATTACAATGAATACAGTACCAAGAAGTTTGGATGTCCCATAGGCTTGCACCCACTATTTGTAGCTGCCATGTTTATAAAGGCATGGGTGCCTACGGGAAGCCTCTGCAGTGCCCCCGGAACCCAAATGTGCTGTTTGCACTCCGATGTCTCTGGATGACCAACAGTCTGCTTCCGTGGAGGGGATGGGAGGTGTCATGTGTATCCGCTGGCTTCTTGTGAGTCGAGTTTCTTCAGCTTTGACAGATTAATAGAAGTAAAAGAGAAATTATCCAGAGTGGTTTCATTTTTATGAACATATATAAATACTGTAGTGAGTTCATCAATGCAGCGCTTAAATCTTTCATTTAACATAGGAAATCTCATTTCTCTGTGAGCTCTCTGGTGTAATGGAGCTAAAAACAGCATCTATAAAATGCCTGCGAGAAGATTTGTGTATCGCAAGCGGATCCGGGAAACGTACAACCATCAGCAATAAACCGCTATTCTGTCTCTAGTATCCAACGTACGCACAGGGAATCCGATTAATAAAATAGATAATCATAGACCAAAGGGGATCTGGTGCAAAACAAGCTGGAATTTCATACAAAAAATCTGGTAAGAACACTGGGTCACATCTGACCATAGTCAAGGATGCCAAAACGTCAGCGGACGGGTGATGGAGTGATGGCAAAGAAATTGTTACATTAAAATACCCTGAAACAGGCATGCAGGAAAACTTATGACAGCCTTTAAAGGAAACCCAAGATGAGAGGGGATATGGAGGCTGCCATATTCATTTCCTTTTAAGGTCAGTTCAACTGTCAGTTGATCGGACGGGAAATTGCATTATGTGTACCCAACATGATGTCCTACCATATTATTATACTGTATTGTGCGTGGCTGAGGGAGACCTTTCAGGAATCCCTCCCTTGAAAATCCCGGGTTTGCCCCTGACTACAGGGCCTCTTTACTGCATTCTGCTATATGTCACTACAGGGCCTCTTTACTGCATTCTGCTATATGTCACTACAGGGCCTCTTTACTACATTCTGCTATATGTCACTACAGGGTATCTTTACTGCATTCCACTAAATGTCACTGCAGGGCCTCTTTACTGCATTCTGCTATATGTCACTACAAGGCCTCTTTACTGCATTCTGCTATATGTCACTACAGGGCCTCTTTACTGCATTCTGCTATATGTCACTACAGGGCCTCTTTACTGCATTCTGCTATATGTCACTACAGGGCCTCTTTACTACATCCTGCTATATGTCACTACAGGGCCTCTTTACTGCATTCTGCTATATGTCACTACAGGGCCTCTTTACTGCATTCTGCTATATGTCACTACAGGGCCTCTTTACTGCATTCTGTTATATGTCACTTCAGGGCCTCTTTACTGCATTCTACTATATGTCACTACAAGGCCTCTTTACTGCATTCTGCTATATGACACTACAGGGCCTCTTTACTGCATTCTGCTATATGTCACTACAGGATCTCTTTACTGCATTCTGCTATATGTCACTTCACTACAGGGCCTCTTTACTGCATTCTGCTATATGTCACTACAGGGCCTCTTTACTGCATTCTGCTATATGTCACTACAGGACCCCTTTACTGCATTCTGCTATATGCCACTACTGGGCCTCTTCACTGCATTCTGCTATATGCCACTACAGGGCCTCTTTACTGACATTCTACTATATGTCGCTACAGGGCTTCTTTACTGCATTCTACTATATGTCACTACAAGGCCTCTTTACTGCATTCTGCTATATGTCACTACAGGGCCTCTTTACTGCATTCTGCTATATGTCACTACAGGACCCCTTTACTGCATTCTGCTATATGCCACTACAGGGCCTCTTTACTGCATTCTGCTATATGCCACTACAGGGCCTCTTTACTGACATTCTACTATATGTCACTACAGTGTTGAGCCGAAATTTTCGAAATTTCGCGTTACTATAATTACGCATGCGAAATTTGCTATTACGATGCGAAATTATGGTAGCGTAATTGCCATTAAAATCGTAATCGAAAATACCGTAAGCGTAATTTTCAACGCGTAATTTCGCGTTTCGTTCATATTGTAATTTCGCGTTAAACCATAACGTAATTTCGCGTTAAACCATAATGTAATTTCGCATTTCTTCGTAATTTCGCGAATTTCGTAATTACTTGTTAGCAAGGTTGCTCGCGAATTTTCGCCAAAGGAATTTTCATCTGCATGGCGAATTTTGATGCGAAATATCACTACATGGCGAATTTTATATGCGAAATAGCAATCCGTAACGCGAAAATGACGCGAAAATTAACGCTTACAGTAATATGAACTATTGCAAAATTACATTATGTAACTACGCTTACAAACGGTTGCATGCAAGGCAAACGTAATTTCGCGATACCCACTGTAATGCGAAAATTACGCTTACGCGGAATTTTGCGAAATCCTTCTTCATTACGATTATGTACTTACGGCCATAATCAGAATTACACTAATTACGCGAAATTTCGCGAAATCGTAATTAAGTCATTACGCTCATCTCTAAGTCTACAGGGCCTCTTTACGGCATTCTGCTATATGTCACTACAGAGCCTTTTTACTGCACTCTGCTATATGTCACTACAGGGCCTCTTTACTGCATTCTGCTATATGTCACTACAGGGCCTCTTTACTGCATTCTGCTATATGTCACTACAGGGCCTCTTTACTGCATTCTGCTATATGTCACTACAGGGCCTCTTTACTGCATTCTGCTATATGCCACTACAGGGCCTCTTTACTGCATTCTGCTATATGCCACTACAGGGCCTATTTACTGCATTCTGCTATATGCCACTACAGGGCCTCTTTACTGACGTTCTACTATATGTCACTACAGGGCCTCTTTACTTGCATTCTACTATATGTCACTACAGGGCCTTTTTACTGACATTCTACTATATGTCACTACAGGGCCTCTTTACTGCACTCTGCTATATGTCACTACAGGGCCTCTTTACTGCATTCTGCTATATGTCACTACAGGGCCTCTTTACTGCATTCTGCTATATGTCACTACAGGGCCTCTTTACTGCATTCTGCTATATGTCACTACAGGGCCTCTTTACTGCATTCTGCTATATGTCACTACAGGGCCTCTTTACTGCATTCTGCTATATGTCACTACAGGGCCTCTTTACTGCATTCTGCTATATGTCACTACAGGGTCTCTTTACTGCATTCTGCTATATGTCACTACAGGGCCTCTTTACTGCATTCTGCTATATGTCACTACAGTGCCTCTTTACTGCATTCTGCTATATGTCGCTACAGGGCCTCTTTACTGCATTCTGCTATATGTCACTACAAGGCCTCTTTACTGCATTCTGCTATATGTCACTACAGGGCCTCTTTACTGCATTCTGCTATATGTCACTACAGGGCCTCTTTACTGCATTCTGCTATATGTCACTACAGGACCTCTTTACTGCATTCTGCTATATGTCACTACAGGACCTCTTTATTGCATTCTGCTATATGTCACTACAGGGCCTCTTTACTGCATTCTACTACATGTCACTACAGGGACTCTTTACTGCATTCTGCTATATGTCACTACAGGGCCTCTTTACTGCGTTTTACTGTCACTACAGGGCCTCTTTAGGAAACTCACCCTAGGCTATGTCAGGAACTTTGTAAAGAGATCATCCTCACAGGAGAAAAGGCGTCACACTATCAGTGTATTGGAGGGCAAGTCACTCACCTCCAATAATGCCGATGACAAAATATCTTGGCTAGTCTTGTTATTACATTGGGGCCTCTGTGTCACCCGATATCAATGTGTGAAATATACGCGGCTGCAAGCTTTATTTTATATTTCTACTGGAGGCACAGGAGCTTATAAAAATGGTTAAGTGTCATTCTGAAAATCAGATGTCTCTACGACCAGCATAACTTGCTTTGTTAAAAATAAACTCCGGGCTCAGATCTGCCCATTGTATCTGAATGTTTAGAAACCAAGGTCTTCGTCTGAGTGAAATGAGGCCTCTGCAACAAAAAATCCTTGACATTTTGATCACATGATCACCAGCTCCTAACAACAGGAAGTGACTGACTCTGCTGCTGCTGCTTAGATTGCATCATCCAGCTGATCAGACTGGGAAGGAATGGGGGCGGGGTCAGACTGTACTCTGAGAAAATTGCAGGCTATAGCAGGGACAGTCTGCGGGTACAGGAAGTCTTTTGAGTGCCCAGCCATGCCATCGTTGTCTTATTGTTTCCTGTTTCATCTTGATTTAAAATCATATAATGTTCTTATTTTTGTGATATCGTAATAAATCCAGAAATGAGCGCAGGGGCGTAACTAGAAATCACTGGGCCCCCCTGCAAAAGTTTGGATGCGTCCCCGTCCCCCTACACACTGAATAGGGGTTGTCTACAAATCTTTGTCTACAAAACTTTGTATGATTCATTATCAGTGGCTGAGCAGATGCAGCCTTTACAACAATTGTGCAGAGAGCAGAAAGCTTTTTCTCTCATTGCCCTTAGTTGTCACTATCAGTACAGGGCCCCCTCTGGCTTCTGGGCCCCCCTGCAGCTGCAGTCCTTGAAGGGTCTATTGTTACGCCCCTGAATGAGCGTATGTCACACATGCACATGTCAGCGACTCCCCCCTACCCCTGCCCCCCCCCCACCGAAAAAAAGTCAAATATATCATTAAAATATTTTACAAATTGTGTTATAAGACATACCTGTAGCTACTTTGGTGTTATCTCCGGTCACACTTCTGATTATATTGTGAAAGCTGCTTCGCTTTACTCTCAGCTGTTAGCGAGATGGGAGTGATGATTACTCCAGATGTTGCATCTGTGAAGCCAGCATCCCTCCAGGGAGTGTAGATTTATGCCTCCCTGTGGAATAAATATGACATTGCAGTACACTCAGAGAAGATGTCGGGGTTTGAAGGGATATAAAAAATTTTACTCGCTGCTTTGTGTTGACCTATGAACCAATGAGGCGAACAGAGAGCAGAGAATTCTGGGGATTTTAACATACAGCTGTATCCGATTACTATGGTTTCCAGTCAGCGTCTTGAAACACTTGAAGGAGCTATAGATTGAAACTGAAAGATAATCCTGGCATTCAGTTCCAAAATGGCATCTGTCGTGATGACAAATGTTCTATAGATTTATTTTATACCCCTTTGAGGATTTTTTCATAAACTGGAATGTAGAGTTCTTCAATGGAAAATGCACCTAAAGACTGACAAGAGTTGGTCTGTTTAATTTGCACTGGGTACAGTCAGATGCGGCAGCGGCATCTCAGACCTTCTTCACCAGAACCTTTGATGACTGAAAGCTATGAGTAGGCCTCAATTTAGTGAAACAGAGCAAACCTCCACCAGGAAATTAGGATGCACCATAGGCTGTGATTAATGTGTATCACAGATTTAGCGGCAATCAGACAATAATTTGGACGCCAGCAAAAGAAGGAGCCCAAATTACTTAAAAAACAGCATAATTCGGCCAGCAGCTCGCAGCCAATTTACGCCCCCGTGTCCATGGCGACCTGGAAGGGGACATATGTAAATTTTTTTAATCTCACTGAACATAAAATATAGCACAATGTAACCATGTTTTTTAGAAAGGTAAATGCATTTATTTATACAGATCTGTACATGAGATCAAAAGGAGAGATATCGGAGGTTTGACAGGGGATTTGTCTCCACTCTCCAAAAGAGGGTGTGTCCTATCAACCGTTTCATCGGATAGTTGTTTTGCTATGTGTAAAGTTATGTGGGTGAACAGAGGGGCGGGGCTGGACGCAGTCACATGGAATAGATGAGATCATGTGGCACTCCTGGATTGGCCACCTCTGCAGCAGCTGTGCAAGACAAGAGGTGGAGCCTAAAAGAAAAGGAGACTGATTGTAGGTAAGTATGCAATGCACTTATACGTTCACATTAAATGCAACTGCAGTGGAGTCAAGTGTGTCCAGAACTCCAGAAACCAAAAATAAGAAGAACCCAGAGACAACAGAAGCCCAGATGGTGCAGTATGTCACAGAACAAATTGTGACTATCAAAGAGAATTAGGGTACTCACAAAGCAAGGTTGCAAAGGGGGCAACCAACCACTGAAGGCAGGTGGAGACCAATAACCCCGACTCCATTCGGCTGCAAATGGAAACAGTCACACTCTTTGAAGAAACAACAAAAAGGTCCTATAGGTGGCAAAGCCACTGAGTACCAACTTACAACCCTCTAATCGGAGGATGGAAAGCCCAAAAGGGTTGAGAGGAGCCCAGAAGCATATTAAACTAGTTTCAAAACAAATAAAATGGAAAAATAGAGGTGGCTTATCTTGGATATACCTTTGGCGCTGTATTTGGCCTGAGGAAGTGGGTCTAGACACACGAAACTCGTTGCCTGTGCTTGTTAAAATGAATATTTATACAAATTTGTCATTATTGAGGTAAGCCACCTCTAGTTTTCCCTAGTTTTCCATTTTATTTGTTTTTAACATTAAACACAGTTTTCTTTAAAAGAAGCAAAAACTTTTGTTAGCGTTGCTCTCCCTATCCAGCCCATAGCGAAATGATTCTGTTCATCACAGGAAGTCTTCACGTATTTCTGAGCAGAGCAGAGGATTCAGGAGGCTGCTTCAAAGGAGGAAAAGTTTTAACCTTGCTCTTGTAACCCAAGGCTGAAAGTGAGGCATGTGATGCTATTTATACCGAAAACCTCTCTAGAAATTATGCTGCCTATTTCTCTTGTCTTTTCATTTGCCTTAAAAGCTTGTTCATTTCACCGCTAGTGTGAGTCCATCAAAGGAAATGCAAAGCAAAAAATGAAAAAAAAAAAAGCATAGAGTGAAAAGGCGGGTTGTCTGGGTTCACTGCACACAATATTAAAGTACGGACGCATTCATCTGACTCGGATAGATGATTTTATGGAGAAAATAAATAGTCTGAGCCTAGACAAACGTGAGAGAGAAAGGCAAGAGGGAGAGTGTGAGACTGAAGTGAGGGAGAGAAGCAAGAAACCTGAATCCAAAAACCTGAATACTCCCGCCTGCCACTGTCCAGCACCAAACAAGCGGACAGGGTCAGGAGGTGGTCACTGCCTTGCTTCCGGTTTGGAACAGAAGCATTCGGGAGCATTCAGATTCAACATAAACACTAGATGCAAAAGAGAGCGAGAGCAGTCATGGCGTGAGTGCTATTATTGCACAATAAGGTTACGAGCTATAGTTGAGGGCATTGGTTCTTAAAGTTCAGTAACCACTAAGTCACACATGATAGGGACCACCTATTGTCAGCAGAGTCAGAACCCCTGATCTACCAGCGCACGTACTTATTGAGTCATGAGGCAGCAATCAGTACCATCAAAAGCAGAGGTGCAACTGCTGGGGGAACAGATACTGCAGCCTCAGGGAGGTCCAGGGCTTTGTGTGTGTGTGTCTGTGGGGGGCCTAAAACTACTCAACCTCCCTTTGGTACTGGCCCTACTTCTGTAGCAGGTAGTGCTGTACTTAAAGAGAACCTGTAACAAAAAAAAGTTCCCCTGGGGGTGCTCACCTCGGTAGAGGGAAGCCTCAGGGTCCCAATGAGGCTTTCCCCCTCCCCTGTAGCTGCAGGCAGTCCAGCGCTAGCTCCCCCGAAGTGGCCCGGAATCCTCCCTCGACAAGCCTGATAAGCGTTGAATTATTTACCTTTCCCTGGCTCCAGCGGGGGCGCTGTTGCGGCTCTCCGCTCGGAGATAGGCAAAAATAGCCGATCTGTGTTGGGTCCGCTCTACTGCACAGGCGCAGGAGACTTGCGCCTGTGCAGTAGAGCGGCCCGACAGCGATTGGCTATTTCCGCCTATCGCCGAGCGGAGAGCCGATACTGCGCCTGCACTGAAGCCAGGAAGGTAAATATTTACATCCCCGCTTTTCGGGGAGCTTTTTATCGCCGCCGTGGGAATGAGGACGACGAGGGAAGCCTCAATAGGATCCGAAGGCTTCCACCACCCGAGGTGAGTTCCCCCCCCGGGGAGGTTTTTTTCGTTACAGGTCTTCTTTAAGGGTGGAGGGAGTCATGGTGGTCACACTGTTAACGGGAGGGGATAGTGGTGGGGACACTTGTTCTTAGGAAATGGGTACCCACGCTGAGGGATCACCACAGGGAAAAGAAGTCTGAACTTCTTCTTCCTGTGACAGATGAGACAGAGGGACATTAGATGAGACCAGAGAAACATGAGGGACATCAGAGGGGACAGAGTAACTTCATAGGAGGACAGTGGAACATTAGAGGAGGGCAGAGACATCAGGAGACCACAGGAACAACCGAGAAGGACAGAGGAACATCAGAGAAGCATCAAAGGAGGACAGAGAAGCATCAGAGGAGGACAGAGACATCAGATGAGGACAGTGGAACATCAGAGGAGGAGAGAGACATCAGAGGAGGCCACAGGAACAACAGAGGAGGACAGAGAGACATCAGAAGAGGACACAGGGACCTCAGAGAAGCATCAGAGGAGGACAGAGAGATATCAGAGGAGGCCAGATGACCATCAGAGGAGGACAGAGAGACACCAGAGGAGGACAGAGAGACACCAGAAGAGTCCAGACTCAGGAACATCAGAGGAACATCAGAGGAGGACAGAGGAACATCAGAGGAGGACAGAGGAACATCAGAGGAGGACAGAGGAACAGGCATCACGCCAGAGTGAAGGTCTCTATAGGCTGCACAGCACAGCTGTTTTTTTTGCTATATGACTGGTATCTAGTTAATATGTGACACCCATTCTCATTATATCTCCGACAGGGCAGACATGATAGCGGGTTAGGATGGATGTCACTAGAATGATCACCATGGAAACCAAATGAAGAGGTTTTTTTTTCTTTCAGGTTTCAAGAGAAACAAATACACAAAGCGCTAGAGAATATTGTGCAGGGATTATTGAAGTACTTTTTATGTCTTTCAAGTGGACCTTACAACCTAGCCGTAAGACCGACATCGCTCGCTGAGCTCTATAAACAAAATTACATTTATTTAAAGAACCTTGTGCTCTAGTGTAATGTTATGTGCTTCACTTTATTGCATTCAGGTTGTTAGCTTGACATCCAGAGAAAACTGCTAAGGCCGCCCATTTTCCATGCGGCTTCCTTTGGGTGCACAGAGGCAAGCGCCCGATATTTTTAGCCATAATTTCCATAGTGGGGCGCCCTGATGTCCAAATTTTTGCATACATTAAGTAAGGGCACCAGAAAAACAGGGCATGGGGTGAAGCCAAAATTATAAAATACCGTCTATAACATTTTTTTTTAATAGTTTCTTCATCTATATCTCAGAATAGTAAATATGCTAAAATAACGATATAAAAAGAGCCGCGGGGTAAAGCTGAAATTGCTAAATATTGTCTATAACTAGGGATGGTCGGAAATGCCAATTTCTGATTCCGCGGTAAATCCGCATTCCGTCATGTACCAATTACCGATTCCGCTTTCCGCTACCAATTTTTGCATTCCAATGCGGAATTTCCACCGGAAATCACGGAAATTCCGCCCGACTTTAACATCGTTTTTCTCAAAAACTATAAGGTCTTTTTGAAAACTTTTTTTGTATCTTGTTCAGAAGATTCAGTTTAATAAACCCTAAAAAATTTGGTGTTTCTAGGACTTAAGGAGGCTTTGCTATTAACCGCTAAAGTCGGCAGATTTTTACTGTAATGTAAAATGCAGAAAATAGGCAGATGCAGATTTTCTGCATTTTACATTACAGTAAAAATCTGCCGACTTTAGCGGTTAATAGCAAAGCCCCCTTAAGTCCTAGAAACACCAAATTTTTAGGGTTTATTAAACTGAATCCTGTGAACAAGATGCAAAAAAAAAGTTTTCAAAAAGACCTTATAGTTTTTGAGAAAATCAATGTTAAAGTCGGGTGCAATTTCCGCGATTTCCGGCGGAAATTTCCACGATTTCCAGCGGAAATCCGCCTACGTACGGCACTTGCATTACCAATTTCCGCATTCCGATGCGGAAATGCAATTTCCGATCGGAATTTCGGAAATTGCATTTCCGCGGAGTCCGAATGAGCATCCCTATCTACAGTGGAGTAGCTAAGGAGCTGTGGGCCCCAATGCAAGTTTTACATTGGGGCCCCCCAAGCACCCTATACATAACAATTGATACGGCGCACCAAAACCTGCCAATGGCAACTACAGTGTCAGAGGTGCAAGAAGGGGATGGGGAGCAGCTTGTTAATGATTACTACTATTCAAAGTATCTATAGAAGTGAATATTACCAGCACAGGACCAACAGAGAGCTAATACTGTGATAGAGGGTGGACTCTTCGGGGCCCCTCTGGCCTCAAGGGCCCCGATGCGGTCGCTACCTCTGCACCCCCTATTGCTACACCACTGCCTATCTATAACAATGAAAAGAAAGAAATAGTTATAGTCATACAGGGATGAGCAGAAACTACGCCAGTGTGAATTTACGCATCGTAGTTCGTAGGTGAAGTTTCAAAACTACACTTACGAATTTACGCGTAGCAAAGTACCGCTACGCGTAGCTTACGCCCACTATGCGTAGTTGACATGTGTATTGTGTAGTGTACTACGAATGCGTTACTTGTGTCGAATTTTCCACGTGCGATTGTATGCTTACAAATTTACGCATTGGAAAGGGTAATGTACTCATAGAAGAGTTCCCGGTACAAGGAAATCATGCGTAAAATTTTCTGCATACGGGCATAAGCATCCGCATACACTACGCTTCACACTACGCGTAACTGCGTATTTTAACACGTAGTCTACGAAATGCATATGAAGCGAATGTTTGATTTCGAAGCCGTAGTTTGGCGAAGTGTAATTGCGTAAAACTACGTGTAGTTCCAGCGTAGCGAAGTTGGCTGACTACGACCATCCCTGCAGTCGTAATGAGGATAGAAAAGCATTGGTAAATATTACCGATATTTTACAAGTAAACCTAACCCTACTCCCACACAGAACCCTCCCCCTACCCATGCCTAACCCTGGTACCCCCCCTTCCCCAGTGGTGCCTAATCCTAAGACCCCCCCCCCCCCCCCTTTTGGGTGGACATGTCGGAAATTATCTATCGAGCCATCTAAATGGCTCAGAATCTTACTGTGTATTCCCAGCATAATATTCCCCTGGTGATGCCTATCCCTAAGACCCCGTGGTGGTGCCTAACCCTAAGACCCTCCTTGTAGTGCCTAACCCTAAGACTCCTTGATGGTGCCTAACCCTAAAACTTTCCTGGTGATGCGTAATCCTAATACTCCCCTGGTGGTGCCTAACCCTAATACTCCCCTGGTGGTGTCTTACCTTAAGACCCGCTGGTGGTGCCTAACCCTAAGAACCCCTGGTGGTGCCTAACCCTAAGAACCCCTGGTGGTGCCTAACCCTAAGACCCCCCTGGTGGTGCCTAACCCTAACCACCCCCTGGTGGCGCCTTACCCTAAGACCCCACTGGTTATGCCTAACCCTAAGACACCCCTGGTGGTGCATAACCCTAAGTTCCTCCTGGTTATGCCTAACCCTAAAACTCCCCGTCCTGATGCCAAACCTTAAAACCTCCGTTTCTAACGCCTAACTTTAAATTCCCCTCCCTCCACTGCAAATAACCTAAATAAAGACAATACATTTCAAAACGATCATTTATGAAATTATGGTTCTCAAAACAAATTTCAATATGATAATTGTCAAAACGAAAAATTTCAGTTGGACGGGCCTGGCACCAGATATTTATTGAGTGCCAAAATGTCTGCTTTTGCCGCCCTATAGCCGATATTTTGCATTAGCAACTGTGGGGCACCCAAGTAGTCTATTAGTCCCAGGTGTCCAAATTTCCTGCTTCCAGAAAAGCCTAAGTCTAAGTTTCCCTGTGTCCTCTGGGGAGTGCCGTTATCCCAAGACATTTGCTCTCACATCGGGGCCCAATATCCGTCCCCGGCTGACGCGAGCTTGCTGCAGATGCAGGGGCTGGATGCAGAAGCAGGCGGTAAAGGGAGCAGAGTGCAGATGCTGCGGAAGAAGCAGGATTTAGAGCCAGGATTAATGGCCGGCGGAGCTGCTTAGCTCACCAGCCTCTTCCAGCGGGAATAAGCAGAGGACAGGAGGAGAGGAGCAGCAAAAGGCCCCTCCGGCACGATGGTAATCAGAGATCAGCTCTGGCTGATTACTGTCAGCGTGTGAATAGGAACACAGGGTCAGTGTCTCCTCCTCGGGGGCTCCAGGGGGACAGAGGTGAACGCAGCAGAAAAGATGGGCGCTAATAAGCAATTTACTTGTGCTGAAAAATCAAAGGCTTTTTTTTTCCTTTTCAGGGAAATAAAAACATCATTGTTATTTAATCAACTCGTAATGGATTGCTGTCCCACTGTTTGACTTTCTAGCGAGGCCTGATAGCTTTACTTCTGCAGCCGCTGCACAATATCGGGCCCCCCGGAGAGATCTGTGAGTTACGGATCAGCTACTGAGCGGTGTAATTAAGAGGAACTGTAACCCAGGATAGAACTTCATTCCAATCAGATTCCCTCTATCCAAAGAGAAATCTTTACCTTTCCTCCAATAGATCATCAGGGGGCGCTGTATGGCTGATATTGTGGTGAATCCCATCCCACAGTGTGATGTCATGATCATAGTCCTGACAGTTTGCTGTCTGTGAGCCTCATTGCATTGTGGGAAATAACGTCAGTTTCCGATTGCCAAGCAAGCAATATCTCCCTCTGTAACTCTCAGTAATGAACATTCCGCACAGATCACCTGGCAGAACTAAAGATGTTGCCACCAGTGATACATTTAAAGGATACCTGAGGTGACATGTGACATGATGAGATAGACATGTGTATGTACAGTGCCTAGCACACAAATAACTAGGCTGTGTTCCTTTTTTCTTTCTCTGCCTAAAAGAGTTAAATATCAGGTATGTAAGTGGGTGACTCAGTGCTGACTCAGACAGGAAGTGACCACATTGTGACCCTCGCTGATAAGACATTACAACTATAAAACACTTTCCTAGCAGAAAATGGCTTCTGAGAGCAAGAAAGAGGTAAAAGGGGGTAGTCACTTCTTGTCAGCCACTTACATACCTGATATTTAACTCTTTCAAGAGACTCTGTAACAAAAAAAGTTCCCCCTGGGGGGTACTCACCTTGGGAGGGGGAAGCCTCAGGGTCCCAATAAGGTTTCCCCCTCCCCTGTACCTGCAGGCAGTCCAGCGCCGGCTCCCCCGAAGAGTTCCGGAATCCTCCCTCGACAAGCCTGACAAGCGCTGATTTATTTACCTCTCCTGGCTCCAGAGGGGGCGCTGTTGCGGCTTTCCACACGGAGATAGACGAAAATAGCCGATCTCCGCTGGGTCTGCTCTACTGTGCAGACGCAGCAGACTTGCACCTGCGCAGTAGAGCAGCCTGACAGTGATCGGCTATTTCCGCCTATCTCCGAGCGGAGAGCCGATACTGCGCTGGAGCCGGGGAGGTAAATATTTACATCGCCGCCGTTCCAGGAGGATTTTTGCCGCTGCCGTGGGACACAGGAGGACGGGGGAAGCCTCAATAGGATCCGGAGGCTTCCCCACCCGAGGAGAGTACCCCCCAGGGGAGGTTTTTAAAGTTACAGGTTTTCTTTCAGGCAGAGAAAGAAAAAAAGGAACACAGCATAGTTATTAGTGTGCTAGGCACTGTACATACACATGTCTATCTCATCATGTCACATGTCACCTCGGGTATCCTTTAAGAATGTCAATCAAGGAGAGGAAAACACTGACTAAAAAATTTATAAATGAATATTGTAAAAAAGCAATTTTATTTTATCCTCTTCATACATCTGTGGCACCATGGACAGGGATCACCAGTAACCTGAAGTGAGAGGAATTTGGAGGTAATCATCTTCATTCTCTAATGAACAATGCCGGTTGCCTGGCTTCTGTGATGATAATTAGGGCTGGGCCAAGGCAGAGGCTGGTTAGGCTCCAGCCTCTGGGCGCGCTGACAGGAGGGCATGGGGCCGACATCTGTCCTCCCTTCCTCTTCTTAGGCCCTGTCCCCACTGGTGTAGGGTGTCGTGGTCAGGGGAGCCTCTAGGCATAGGCAGTACAGGCCATTGCCTAGAGTGCCATTGGTCCTGGGGGGCGCCATGTTGCTGGATTAAGCCCCACCCCTCAAATTAAGCTCCACCCCTGACTAAGCCCCGCCCTGTGTGTGTTCTATTACTTGCTTCTGCTGCATGTACTTAGTGTAAGTTGCAGGCAGCTGCCACCTCTGTGCCTTATGCATCCTTCTTTCCCCCTTTGTGCCTCCTACTGTCCCTTTTGTGCCTCCTTCTGTCTCCTTGTATCTTCAGTCTCTTGTGCCATGTCTGACCCCCTGTTTGTCCTTCTATCTCACTTTGTGCCTCCTTCTGTCTCCATGTGCCTCCTTCAGTCCCCCTGTGCCACCTCCTCCTCCTTCTGTGCCCCTTTGTACCTCCTTCTGTCCCTCTGTGCCTCCGTATGTCACCTTTGCGCCACAGGTTTTCTCGCCTGGAGGGACAAAATGACTAGAGGCGCCCCTGGTCATGACTGGGCCTGTGCTCTTATGGGTGCATGCCCAAGACACTACAATTACTAAGCCTGCTCCTCCCTCGCCCTGATATTGTTGGAAAATTCAGACCAACTTTACCAAGAATTGTATGGTGTGTGATGGATTGTCAAAATGTATTTGTAACATATGCTGAAGAGGCAGCTGCGGTGAACAGCGCTCTGATCAGCAGCGTATCCGGGCCTCAGGCGTCTAGCACGCCGAGGACGGAACTGTCAGTTGCACATAGGGTTGCCCTGTAGCGGGCGCGTAGACAGGACCTTTATGCGGGGAGAAGGCGCGTCAGCTGACCGGCTGGTTGGCTGACGTCAGAGGGGCCGCTCGCCGCTCCCCATTGGTTGATAGCTGGGGGCGTGCCTGGACGGTCTCCCTCTGCTTCATAAGCCTTGCCATGTCACTCGCAACTTTGTCTGCTGTTGCGAATACTTCGTGTTAGCACTCAGACCCTTAGATAGTTCCGGTGTGCTTTGATCCGGGAGGAAACCGGGGATCAGTGGTGCTCAGCAGAGCTCGAATATTCGAGTAGCTCGAATATTCGAGCTCTTTTCCAGCTATTCGAGCTCGGTATTCGAGCTCCGAATAGCTGTAGCTATTCGAATGGGCTATTCGAGTACACTCGAATAGCCCATTCACTATTCGAGCTATTCGAGCAAACGGCGCTATTCGAGCTCGGTACCGAGCTCGAATAGCGTCATAGCCCAGATTGATGCCCTTAGAGCCAATCAGAGGGCTCCCAGGCCCTCTGACGGCAGCCAATCACAGAGGGGGACCCTGGCCAGCCCCTACCCTATAAATAGCGGCCGCCATGTTACGTTTCTCCGTGCTTGCCTGAGACTTGTACAGAGAGCAGGGGCGGCGCTACACTGGGGCTTGCCGGGGCTGAAGCCCCAGCTGACAAACTGTAAGCCTCCCCCAAAGCCCCCCCAGAGCTGAGTGTACTTTAAAAAAAAAAAAAAACTTTCCCTCATGCTGCTGCTGCTTAAATGTTCTGCCCTCATCAGTGTCGTTGTTAAGCTCAATTTATTTGTAGCACGTGCCGGTATCAGCCCCATTGTGCCCCGAACGGGCTTTTCCACTGTACAAAATAGTCCCGATCGCTGCATATTTACACTAGCTGACTCAAAGGCGTAAGGATACAGGATTTTGCAGCTGCAGGGCGGAAGGATACAGTTTCAGCTGACAGCGAGCGCGGAGGTTTGAAAAGCTTTTAATAGGAAGGAAGAATTGAAGAGAGGAGGAGGAGAAGCAGAAGGCTCAGGCTGGAGGAATGTCTGATGCTGTAGTCAGAAATCAGCGGTGTCTGTGAGTGTTTCTCCCCCACGACTTCACTCACACCACCAGTGGACAGAAGGGCAGATCCTGGATGTCTGATAGCTGACACCAGGGAGAGAAGCAGGCACGGAGGGATTACTAGTGACTAGTGTGAGTCTATGACGTCTAGGGGAGAAGCAGCAGCAGGATAGACACTGTGAAAGCAAGCATGGATTCTGGGCATACATTAGAATAGATGACAGATCACCAAGTGAATTTCTCTTAGCATGCAGGGAACTTGGTTACTCTGCTGTGCAGGGAAGGGAGTCACACATTCTCACCATACACTGAAAATAATGCACTTTACCTGACTGCTTAATAGCTAACCTGTTGCCTATTATATGAATGATATGGTGCAAAATCATTTTGTGGTTTACAGGGTGCCTAATTGCTATATGGGAAACGTCTACTTTCAAGTGGTATGTGTCACTAATTGCTGTGTGCTCTGCTACCTTTCTACTTCCTACTATCATACTTCCTACTATCCATCTGCTACCTTACTACTGTGCAGAGGGATACGCTGCCTAACTGCCATGCAGGGGTATAAATGGGGGATACATGCAGTCCTATTGCTATGTGACGGATGCCTAATTACTGTACTATGTGGGACATATGCAGCTGTATTACTATGTGGTAGATGTAGTGCCTAGCTGCTAAATGGGGGATTTGCTGCCTAAAAATTGCTATGTGTGAGATATTTTGGCTGTTATGTGGGAAGATTCTATAGGAGACTTCGGAGCTAATCTACTTTAGGGGACCCAGCAGGAAATCTAGCTAACGTGATTGGGTGGACGGCATGCTCTTGAACTTATAGGTTTCAGATAGGTTGTAATAAACTACACCCACGTTGTTCAGCCAATCACAATGCTCTGTGCGGTAAAGGGTGCTGTGATTGGAGAGCTGTTCCCTATGAGGTTTCCTGCGGGGTCCCCTAAAGTAGACTAGCTCTGAGACTTCTAGCCTTATTCTTTTTTTATTATGGTGACATATAACCTGTCATTGCCATGCCCACAAACACCACAGCATGTCACACGGTTTCCTTTTATTGGTGCCCAGAAGTGCCCCGAATCTTTTGGGATGCTGGCAACGCACCTGCCCCTTATTCTCCCCTGTGGTGGGGCTGCTGCCACCGCTAACACACCTCAGATCAGTAGATAGGAATCAGCCAGACCAGCGCATAGCAGCCGCACGGTGGACTTTATATGCTGGACGTGACCGATGATGTCACTTCCTGCATTTGATTTCACCGCGTGGCTGCAATGCGCTGTTCTGGCTGACTCTTATATCCTGCTCGCTGCCGATCTGAGGTGTGTTAGCGTCAGCAGCAGCACCACCACAGGGGAGAATGAGGGTGGGGGGTATATTTAAGCAGCGATGCAACAGCAGTAGATGGCTTCTTCCTCCTCCACACTCCCCAGACGGACCCAGGACCATGGGAGCCACATACTTCTCTCGCTGCCACTCAAGTACCAGCTGCTCTGGGGTCCTGGGCTGAAGGATGGGGTCAGTGCTAGAGGGAGGAATGAGATGTGCTGCTGGGGTTACAGAGGGACAGGTGTGTGATGTACTGGGGGAGGGGGGTGGCTGGAGTGTGATGTTTTTGGGGGGACTGGAGGGGACAGGTGTGTGATGTGCTGGAGGGGACAGTGAAGTGAGGTGCTGGATGGGACTGGGGTGTGATGTGCTGGAGGGGACTGGGGTGTGATTTTCTGGGAGTACAGGGGTTTTGTGCTGGAGGGGACATGGGTGTCGTGCTTGGGAGACAGGGGTGTCATGACACCCCTGTCTCCCCAGCTCACAATACCCCCTGTCCTCCCAGCATGACACCCCTGTCCCTCGATTTCCTCAGCATACATTTACTGGTGAAAAGCTGTCTGTCATAATGTGCATTTACTGGTGAAAAGCTGTCTCTTATGTGCATTTACTGGTGAAACGCTGTCTCTCATTACATGCATTTACTGGTGAAATGCTGTCTGGGGAAACGCTGTCCCTCCTTACATGCATTTACTGGTGAAAGGCTGTCTGTCATTACGTGCATTTACTGGAAAAACCCTGTCTGTCATTACGTGCATTTGCTGGGGAAACGCTGTCTGTCATTATGTGCATTTACTTTATATTTTTTTAATGCAACTACATTAGCTGGTACAAATACATTACAGTTAGCCCCTCCCACATGATGTCATGACTACGCCCACATGGTCGCCGCGGCAAATTCCCCCCATGAGCCCCGCCTGCCATCCATTGTGCCCCTCTTGAGCCCCCCCAAAAATCTGAAGCTGGAGCCGCCACTGACAGAGAGAGAGTTGCTCCTTTGTGCTTTGGCTTAGCAAGAGCTCTATTGTGGTCATTTACCTAGCGTTTTTGCTCACATACACCTCCTATACACACCTATATTGTTGTTAGTTAGTTAGACATTGTATTTTAGTTAGTAGCTTTTGTGTTACATAGAGACAGGCCAGCTGCTGCAGGCTTACAGCTTTAGGCCTCAGGGCCTGCCTGTGTGGGCAGCTGTCCTCCTGTCCTCTGTTTATTTCTCTCTATTCTATACCAGTATTTCTGCTGTCCTTTACTACTGATTGTATTAGTATTGTAGTTATATACTGTAACTGTACTAGGACACTCACTGTCACTGTTCATAGGCTACTAGCTGCTCCTGCGTGTGTGCACTCACTTTCTGTGTACACACTACACACACTCTATTTCCTTCTGATAACTGATTGATTATTGTAATTGATTATTGTAATTAGTTAGTTGTACTTACTGTTACTACTTACTGTACTAGGAGTCTAGGACACTCAGTCACTGTTCATAGGCTACTAGCTCCTGCGTGTGTGCACTCACTGTCTGTGTACACACTACACACACTCTATTTCCTTCTGATAACTGATTGATTATTGTAATTAGTTAGTTGTACTTACTGTTACTACTTACTGTACTAGGAGTCTAGGACACTCAGTCACTGTTCATAGGCTACTAGCTCCTGCGTGTGTGCACTCACTGTCTGTGTACACACTACACACACTCTATTTCCTTCTGATAACTGATTGATTATTGTAATTAGTTAGTTGTTTGTACTTACTGTTACTACTTACTCTTACTGTACTAGGAGTCTAGGACACTCAGTCACTGTTCATAGGCTACTAGCTCCTGCGTGTGTGCACTCACTGTCTGTGTACACACACTACACACACTCTATTTCCTTCTGATAACTGATTGCTTATTGTAATTAGTTAGTTGTACTTACTGTTACTACTTACTCTTACTGTACTAGGAGTCTAGGACACTCAGTCACTGTTCATAGTCTACTAGCTCCTGCGTGTGTGCACTCACTGTCTGTGTACACACACTACACACACTCTATTTCCTTCTGATAACTGATTGATTATTGTAATTAGTTAGTTGTTTGTACTTACTGTTACTACTTACTCTTACTGTACTAGGAGTCTAGGACACTCAGTCACTGTTCATAGGCTACTAGCTCCTGCGTGTGTGCACTCACTTTCTGTGTACACACTACACACACTCTATTTCCTTCTGATAACTGATTGATTATTGTAATTGATTATTGTAATTAGTTAGTTGTACTTACTGTTACTACTTACTGTACTAGGAGTCTAGGACACTCAGTCACTGTTCATAGTCTACTAGCTCCTGCGTGTGTGCACTCACTGTCTGTGTACACACACTACACACACTCTATTTCCTTCTGATAACTGATTCATTATTGTAATTAGTTAGTTGTTTGTACTTACTGTTACTACTTACTCTTACTGAACTAGGAGTCTAGGACACTCAGTCACTGTTCATAGGCTACTAGCTCCTGCATGTGTGCACTCACTGTCTGTGTACACACACTACACACACTCTATTTCCTTCTGATAACTGATTGCTTATTGTAATTAGTTAGTTGTACTTACTGTTACTACTTACTCTTACTGTACTAGGAGTCTAGGACACTCAGTCACTGTTCATAGTCTACTAGCTCCTGCGTGTGTGCACTCACTGTCTGTGTACACACACTACACACACTCTATTTCCTTCTGATAACTGATTGATTATTGTAATTAGTTAGTTGTTTGTACTTACTGTTACTACTTACTCTTACTGTACTAGGAGTCTAGGACACTCAGTCACTGTTCATAGGCTACTAGCTCCTGCGTGTGTGCACTCACTTTCTGTGTACACACTACACACACTCTATTTCCTTCTGATAACTGATTGATTATTGTAATTGATTATTGTAATTAGTTAGTTGTACTTACTGTTACTACTTACTGTACTAGGAGTCTAGGACACTCAGTCACTGTTCATAGTCTACTAGCTCCTGCGTGTGTGCACTCACTGTCTGTGTACACACACTACACACACTCTATTTCCTTCTGATAACTGATTGATTATTGTAATTAGTTAGTTGTTTGTACTTACTGTTACTACTTACTCTTACTGTACTAGGAGTCTAGGACACTCAGTCACTGTTCATAGGCTACTAGCTCCTGCGTGTGTGCACTCACTTTCTGTGTACACACTACACACACTCTATTTCCTTCTGATAACTGATTGATTATTGTAATTGATTATTGTAATTAGTTAGTTGTACTTACTGTTACTACTTACTGTACTAGGAGTCTAGGACACTCAGTCACTGTTCATAGGCTACTAGCTCCTGCGTGTGTGCACTCACTGTCTGTGTACACACACTACACACACTCTATTTCCTTCTGATAACTGATTGCTTATTGTAATTAGTTAGTTGTACTTACTGTTACTACTTACTCTTACTGTACTAGGAGTCTAGGACACTCAGTCACTGTTCATAGTCTACTAGCTCCTGCGTGTGTGCACTCACTGTATGTGTACACACACTACACACACTCTATTTCCTTCTGATAACTGATTCATTATTGTAATTAGTTAGTTGTTTGTACTTACTGTTACTACTTACTCTTACTGTACTAGGAGTCTAGGACACTCAGTCACTGTTCATAGGCTACTAGCTCCTGCGTGTGTGCACTCACTGTCTGTGTACACACACTACACACACTCTATTTCCTTCTGATAACTGATTCATTATTGTAATTAGTTAGTTGTACTTACTGACTGTTACTACTTACTTACTTACTGTACTAGGGACACTCACTCAGTCACTGTTGATAGGCTAGCTCCTGCGCGTGTTTGCGCGTGCGTGCACTCACTGTCTGTAGTGTACACACACTTCAGATTACTACTGATTATTGTAACTGCTAGTTGTACTTCCTGACTGTTACTACTTACTTACTGTACTAGGGACACTCACTCAGTCACCTCACCCACCAACCCACTCCATTAAAGTACCCCACTTTTCACCCGCCCTTTTAAAAAACTTTTGTCTATACGCCCAAAACATCGAAGATGTCTGGAAGTGGCAGCCAGCGCGGTTTGGGCAAGGGGAAGGGCAGCAAGGGAATCAGGAGGAGAGGGAGCAGCATTGTGGCAGGCCGCGGCCGCGCCACCATGCACAGTTCCGCAGCAGCAGCAGCAGCGTCCTCCCATAGCCACTGGCCGTGGACGCCTTGGGCGCCGCCCAGCAGGAGCATCTGCAACTCACGCTGCAGAGACACAGCAGCAGCAGCGTGTAGCACCTGCTCCGATTTTCCTCCAGCCGGGTCGGAAACGTCCCATTGAGGAAAAGCATGCAGACACTGTGGTGCAACTCATGACGGAGGATGAGCAGCCCGCCATCAGCTCTGCATCCGAGGCCTCCACCCTCACCACCACCACCACCACCACCCCTGTTCGCAGCAGCCGCCCAGCAGGGTCTGGGGAGGAGGCCAGTTCACCGTCACAAGTTGGCGACCTGTCACTCAGCAGTATTTTTACCCCAGGCACCATCAGGGTATTGTCTGCTGTTGTTGGCGATTTTGAGGAGGAGATGCTGATGGGCACTTTGGGGGATGAGGGATTGGACAGCAAGACTGTGGCGACAGTCAAGCAGCCCATCCATGCATCAGGAGAGGAGTTTGGGGGGTCATCATCCCAGCAGGACATGTTTCAGGAGGGGGAGGATGATGATGACCCGGTGACAGACAGAGACTGGGTGCCACCACCTCCAGGGGATGTCGTCCTCAGCAGCTCTGAGGAGGAGGAGGAGGATGCTCTTGTGGGCCTTGCAAGGAGGCGCATCATTGCAAGCATTGGCAGCAGTAGGCAGGTCCCACAGCCTGCTGGTGTCTCAGGCTCAGCAGCAGCAGCAGCAGCATCTGCCAGTACCACCACCAGCCGCACCCAAGCCCCCCAAGCCCCCCCCCCCAACCACCACAGGGAGACAGGCAGCAGCGCTTCCATGCCGTAGGGGGATGTTTCTGTCACCAATCTGGCGATATTTTACCATGCCCACTGTGTACAGCAAGTACGCCACTTGCAACCACTGTCAGCGGAAGTTGAGCAGAGGTGCAGACCCCTTAAAGTTCAGCACCAGCTCGCTCATCAACCACCTTGCTGCGAAACATTTCCACCAGCATGAGGAGTTCCAGAGGCTGAAGGCATCTGGTGCTGGCAGTGGCACCACACCCATCACTGCACAGCCTTCAGCAGCAGCAGCAACAGCAGCCACCCGCCCTCCTGCTCCTCCAGCAGCACCAGCAGGAGTGCGGAAACGCACTGCTCCTCCCCCCTCTGCAACTCCTGCCGCCGACACTGAGGCCTGTTCTGGCAGCCAGTCCTCAGTGGCCTCCTCCGCTGTGTCTGCTGATTCCCGTGCCAGCAAAAGGCCACGCCAGAGCCTTTTGAGCGAGTCCTTCCAGGGGGTGGTTAGGGCTCTGCCTCCCAGCAGCCGTCGCGTGCGGCAGCTGAACGGCTTGCTGGCACGGGCCATGTGCTCCCAACTCCTGCCGTACACGCTCGTGCAGGAGGGGAGCGACATTCGTGCGCTGCTTGCTTGCGCAGCCCCAGACTGGCAGCTCCCCAGCAGACACTTTTTCTCCCGCAAGGCCATTCCTGCACTGCACCACTTTGTGATGGCCAATGTGGAGCGAGGGCTGGAGCACGCGGTTGGTGAAAGGGTCCACGTCACCATGGACTCTTGGAGCAGCCGCTTCGGGACAGGCCGCTACCTGTCCTTCACTGTCCACTGGGTCAGCTTGGTGGAAGGGGGTGAGGATGGGAGAGCAGCAGCGGGCACAGCAGCAGCAGCAACACAGTGGGTGGTGCCACCCCGCAGGGTCAGGGGAACTGCAGCAGGTTCCTCCGATCCTCTGCCATCCTCCGGCACACCTGGCCAAACCCCCCGCCTCAGCAGCAGCGTGAAGGCCCGCCACTGCCAAGCGCTGCTGCACTTGGTCAGCCTTGGGAAGACCAAGCTGACGGCAACCCATGTGTTGGCCAAACTCCAGGAGCAGGAGAGGATTTGGCTGACCCCCAGAGGCCTCAGAGTCGGAGAGGTGGTGGCCGACAATGGGGCCAATCTGGTTGCCGCAATAGACAGGGGAAACCTGACCCACATCCCCTGTCTTGCCCACGTGCTGAACCTGGTGGTGCAGAAGTTCTTGCGCACCTACCAGGGGATGGGCGAACTGCTGGAAACGGCAAGGAACGTTGTGCGTCACTTCCGGCGCTCGGCTGCAGCCTGTGCGAGCCTGGAAGACGTGCAAAAGGAGCTGGATCTGCCACGCCATCGGCTGATCCTTGACGTTCCGACTCGCTGGAACTCCACCCTGGCGATGTTGGAGCGTCTGGTTGAACAGAAGCACGCTGTCAACCAGTACCTTGCCCTGGCCACTGTTTCCGCCGCTCAGAGAAGGGACAAGACCAGCAACATCCCGTCCATCGTCCCCGATGATGACTGGAGGCACATGCAGCAGGTGTGCTTAGTGCTGGCTCCCTTTCTGCAGGCCACTAACATGGTGAGCAGGGACCATGCTATGGTCTGCGAGTGGGTGCCCCTGGTTTGTCTGCTGAACAGGGCCCTCGATGCTTTGCTGGAACAGGGAGCGGCAGCCTTGGACCAGCAGGAGCGGCAAGCAGCTGCACAGTCCACCTCTGAGGGGGAGGAAGAGGAGGACTTGGTGGAGGTCCCTGACCTTGCTGGTGATGAGGGGGAGCAGCACAGTGCAGCTGAGTTGGTGCGGGGGTGGAGAGAGGATGAGGCTGACGAGGCAGAGGAGGAGGATGAGGACAGCAGCACTGCCGTCGATGTGCCAGCAGACGTGGCCCGCCTCTTCCCAATGGCAGCGCACATGCTGACGTGCCTGCGCAGAGACCCCAGGGTGATCCAGATGAAGCAGAGGGAGGACATCTGGATCAGCATGATGTTGGACCCACGCCTCAAGGGGAAGTTGAGCCAGTTCCTGCCGCCTGCAGGAGGAGACCCAGCGCAACAAATAAGGAGCTTGCAGCAGGCCCTTGTTGAGCGCTTGGAGGAAGCCTTCCCCCAGCCTTCCACCCCCACTGTCCAGCAGCCAGCACAGAGGCAGCAGCAGGTGCCTGCATCCAGCAGCAAGCGCCCCACAGACCTGCTGTCTCTCAGCCATGAGCTCTACAGGACTGTAGAGGCTCCGGCAGCAGTGACTAGAGAGGAGGTGCATGCAGCAGCATCCTCCACCGGTCACAGCCAGTGCCTGACCAGCATGGTGGCTGACTACATGGGGTCCTACAGCGGGCTTGACAGCGATGCCCCTGTTGATCCCATGGAGTATTGGGTCAAGCGCCTGGAGATCTGGAGCGAGCTGGCGCAGTACGCCCTGGAAGTGCTGTCCTGCCCCCCTTCCAGCGTGCTGTCCGAGCGCTGCTTCAGTGCAGCTGGTGGTGTGGTCACCGAGAAACGCTCACGTCTGTCTCACAAGTCTGTGGACAGACTGACGTTTCTCAAGATGAACCAGGCGTGGGTGGAAGGCGAGTTCCTGGCCCCTGTTGTCGGCGAGAGGGGGACATGAACTGGCTAAGAACCATCGTTAATGTGCCTTACCACCCTTTACCACCTCCTGGCTCCTGCTCACTAAGCCAGCCTGGTTCACTTTGACTATTACGTCGCCTGCAGCCACACATTTTACACCTATAGTGGGCTGCTGTGTACTGCCCTTCTGCTGTCTGTCTGTGTTTCCCACTGCCAGGGTACACAGATTTACCTTCTGCTGCCACTCTGCCACCAGCTATTACGTCAAACAATAGCTATATATCTGTGTAATTTGTTTTACAAACAAAACCAAAAAACCATTAAAAAAAAAAAGGTTTAATTTCTCTGAGGTGCCCGGGTTGAAAACTGTGTTGTCCCAGTTGTGTATTGGACACGATGTGGGCTGCACGACCGCTGTCTGGGACCTCCTGTTGTGTTCATTTACGGCCTGGTATCACCGCTAGGTACCAGGGCTATTATGTCACGCTGCCTGCCTGCTGCCACACTCACACTACTCCTCCATTCCTCCTGCTGCTGCTGTCTGTCTGTGTTTCCCACTGCCAGGGTACACAGAATTACCTTCTGCTGCCAGTCTGCCACCAGCTATTACGTCAAACAATAGCTGCACACATAATTACTCCTCCATTCCTCCTGCTGCTGCTGCTGTCTGTCTGTCTGTGTTTCCCACTGCCAGGGTACACAGATTTACCTTCTGCTGCCACTCTGCCACCAGCTATTACGTCAAACAATAGCTATATATCTGTGTAATTTGTTTTACAAACAAAACCAAAAAACCATTAAAAAAAAAAAAAGGTTTAATTTTTCTGAGGTGCCCGGGTTGAAAACTGTGTTGTCCCAGTTGTGTATTGGACACGATGTGGGCTGCACGACCGCTGTCTGGGACCTCCTGTTGTGTTCATTTACGGCCTGGTATCACCGCTAGGTACCAGGGCTATTATGTCACGCTGCCTACCTGCTGCCACACTCACACTACTCCTCCATTCCTCCTGCTGATGCTGCTGTCTGTCTGTGTTTCCCACTGCCAGGGTACACAGAATTAGCTTCTGCTGCCACTCTGCCACCAGCTATTACGTCAAACAATAGCTGCTCACATTACTCCTCCATTCCTCCTGCTGCTGCTGCTGTCTGTCTGTGTTTCCCACTGCCAGGGTACACAGATTTACCTTCTGCTGCCACTCTGCCACCAGCTATTACGTCAAACAATAGCTATATCTGTGTAATTGGTTGTAAAAACAAAAAAAAAAAAAACAAAAAAAAAAAAAGGTTTAATTTTTCTGAGGTGCCCTGGTTGAAAACTGTGTTGTCCCAGTTGTGTATTGGACACGATGTGGGCTGCACGACCGCTGTCTGGGACCTCCTGTTGTGTTCATTATGTCACGCTGCCTACCTGCTGCCACACTCACACTACTCCTCCATTCCTCCTGCTGATGCTGCTGTCTGTCTGTGTTTCCCACTGCCAGGGTACACAGAATTAGCTTCTGCTGCCACTCTGCCACCAGCTATTACGTCAAACAATAGCTGCTCACAGCCTCACATTACTCCTCCATTCCTCCTGCTGCTGCTGCTGTCTGTCTGTGTTTCCCACTGCCAGGGTACACAGATTTACCTTCTGCTGCCACTCTGCCACCAGCTATTACGTCAAACAATAGCTATATCTGTGTAATTGGTTGTAAAAACAAAAACAAAAAAAAAAAACAAAAAAAAGGTTTAATTTTTCTGAGGTGCCCGGGTTGAAAACTGTGTTGTCCCAGTTGTGTATTGGACACGATGTGGGCTGCACGACCGCTGTCTGGGACCTCCTGTTGTGTTCATTTACGGCCTGGTATCACCGCTAGGTACCAGGGCTATTATGTCACGCTGCCTACCTGCTGCTACACTCACACTACTCCTCCATTCCTCCTGCTGATGCTGCTGTCTGTCTGTGTTTCCCACTGCCAGGGTACACAGAATTAGCTTCTGCTGCCACTCTGCCACCAGCTATTACGTCAAACAATAGCTGCTCACATTACTCCTCCATTCCTCCTGCTGCTGCTGCTGTCTGTCTGTGTTTCCCACTGCCAGGGTACACAGATTTACCTTCTGCTGCCACTCTGCCACCAGCTATTACGTCAAACAATAGCTGCACACATAATTACTCCTCCATTCCTCCTGCTGCTGCTGCTGTCTGTCTGTCTGTGTTTCCCACTGCCAGGGTACACAGATTTACCTTCTGCTGCCACTCTGCCACCAGCTATTACGTCAAAAAATAGCTATATCTGTGTAATTTGTTGTAAAAACAAAAAAAAAAAAACAAAAAAAAAAAAAGGTTTAATTTTTCTGAGGTGCCCGGGTTGAAAACTGTGTTGTCCCAGTTGTGTATTGGACACAATGTGGGCTGCACGACCGCTGTCTGGGACCTCCTGCCTGCTGTGTTTATTTACAGCCCTGGTATCACCGCTAGGTACCAGGGCTATTATGTCACGCTGCCTGCCTCATTGACTGCCTGCTGCCACACACTCATCCTCCTCCTCCTGCTGCTGAATTTACCTCCTGCTGTCTGTGTGTTTCCACTGCCAGGGAGCACATACAATGGCGCTT